>NC_134896.1:5132430-5162430 GCF_041734735.1 Babylonia areolata | reverse complement strand
GGGGGGGGGGGGTTGCTTGCAGTGGAAATCAATCGTAACACCTCGTGTGCAGTTGACTTTTTTTTTTATTTCTCTCTCTCTCTCTTTTCTTTTTTTCTTCTTCTTTCTGTTTTCTCCTCCTTTTTTTTGAAAGCAGGGCAATTTGGAAGAAAGTGTTTTGCTGTGGCCCCCGACGTGTTTTGACGTGCGCGTCACACCGTACCCTCCCTCTCCCGCCCCCTGTAACACACACACACACACACACACACACACACACACACACACAAATATGCCTCCCACCCCTCGCCACCACACCATGCCATCCCTCCATCATCCACATCCCTCTCAGCCCCTTCTTCCATTCCATTCCATTGCTTATACCTGTACCTGTTCCTATACTTATGCCTCTACCTATACCTGTACCTGTACTTATACCTCTACCTATACCTGTACCTGTACTTATACCTCTACCTATACCTGTACCTGTTCCTATACTTATGCCTCTACCTATACCTGTACCTGTACCTGTACTTATACATCTACCTCTACCTATACCTGTACCTCTACCTGTTCCTATACTTATGCCTCTACCTCTACCTGTACCTGTACCTATACTTATGCCTCTACCTATACCTGTACCTGTACTTATACCTCTGCCTATACCTGTACCTGTTCCTATACTTATGGCTGTACCTATACCTGTGCCTGTACTTATACTTCTACCTATATCTGTACCTGTTCCTATACTTATGCCTCTACCTATACCTGTACCTGTACTTATACCTCTACCTATACCTATATCTGTATCTATACTTATGCCTCTACCTATAACTGTACCTATACTTATACTTATGCCTCTACCAATACCTGTACCTATACTTGTGCCTCTACCTATACCTGTACCTGTTCCTGTACTTATGCCTCTACCTATACCTGTACCTGTTCCTATACTTATGCCTCTACCTATACCTGTACCTGTTCCTATACTTATGCCTCTACCTATACCTGTACCTGTACCTATACTTATACCTCTACCTATACCTGTACCTGTACTTATACCTATACCTATACCTATACCTGTGCCTATACTTATACCTCTACCTGTACCTGTACCTGTACAAATACCTATACCTGTACATATACCTATACCTATACCTGTACCTTTACCAATACCTGTACCTCTACCAATACCTATACCTGTACCAATACCTATACCAGTACCTATACCTGTACTTGTACCTGTACCTCTACCAATACCTATACCTGTCCCTATACCTGTACCTATACCAATACTTATACCTATACCTCTACCACTACCAATACCTATACCAATACCTGTACCTCTACCTATACCTGTACTTCTACCTCTACCTATACCTATACCTCTACCTGTACCTCTACCTATACCTGTACCGCTACCTATACCTATACCTGTACCTGTACTTATACCTCTACCTCGACCTGTACCCATACCCATACCTGTACCTATACCTGTACCTGTACCTATACCTATACTTATACCTATACCTATACTTATAACTTCCTTCCTTCCCTGTCTCTTGCTTTCCTCCTCTCTCTCTCTCTCTCTCTCTCTCTCTCTCTCTCTCTCTCTCTCTGTCGATTTCCTGTCTGTCCGTCTATCTCCCTGTCTCTGTCTCTCTGAAATGTCTCCAGGGGATATTGTTAGGAACAATCACAGCGAAACGGGGGTTTGGGGAGGTCGGGGGGCGGCGTGGGGGCGTGGGGGGGTGGGGGTGGGGGGGGGGGCGGAGGGTGTCCAGGGAAATGTCTAGGCGCCGTGTGTACATGGGACTGTCCGTCCATCACGGCAGTGGAAAGAAGAAAAAAAAAACTGTGAATGAAAAGAAAGAAGAAAGAGAGAAAGAGTGAGATATATATATATATATATATATATATATAACAAAAGTGAAAAATAATGAAAACGGGAAAAGAAAGATGTATAGTAAAGGAAATCGGGGGGGAGATGGGAAGAGGCGGGGGGGAGGAGGAGGGGAGAGGATACGAGATTTTTAAAAAAAATCACATAAAGATAAGGAAGAAGGAATGAATGAAGAAGGAGACGCATTATCCCCGAGTAAAAGTGTTCACCAACAATCCTATGGTTTATAGACAAAAGGCAATTTAGTGATAACAATGAATGTTCGGACGCCCTATCTCCCGGGAAAGCCCAGAGCGTTTACAAATAAATGCACTTACACATACGTACATACATACATACATCGATGCAGATACACTTCATATCATTCATTTGCCTATACGCATCACAAAGAAAACAGGTCACACACACACACACACACACACACACACACACACACACACACACACACACACACACACACACACACGCTCGCACACATGCCCGCAGAGGAAGACTGACAGACAGAGAGACAGACAGGGGCAGAGGAAAAAAAAACGCGCAAAAAACAAAACAAAAAAAAAACCCACGTAAAAGCATGTGACTCAGAACAAAAACAAAAGACACTCCCCCCCCCCCCCCCCCCCCCCACACATACACCCGCTCCCCCCAACACACACACACACACACACATATACACACGCACACCACACACACACACACACACACACACACACACACACACACACACACACGCACACAAATAGCGTGACCAGCAAACGTTTTATTGTCAAAGACCGCTGAATGGAAGACGTCAAGATGCACTTAATACGTCAACTCCCGCACAGAGAAAGAGACAGACAGAGACAGAGGGAAACAGAGAGAGAGTGTGTGAGTGATTGAGAAACACGATACGTGATTGGCTGGCCGAAGACAGGCATGACCAATCAGCAAGGGCCACACACAGGAACTCCGCGAAGCGCTGTCAATCCATCAGGACAGCGCCACCATCCCTCCTCTAAAGGTCTCTCGCCAGTGACCTTGGGATGACCTTGGCCCCTTTAACCCCATCGCCGTTCCACCATCTTGACGGGCTGGGTGGGGTGGGAGGGGGTGGGGGGTGGATGAGCTTAGATGGGGAATGGACGGACAGAAGAGAAATGGTGATGTGGTCGTGTGGGGAGCGGCCGGGGTGGAGGGGGGGGGCGGAGGGGGGCGGAGAGAGGTGTGAAGGGGGTGTGGTGAAGTAGACTGGTTTAATGAACGAGAGTGATCTGTTCTTTGTTTTCGTTTCATTGTACGTGCTCAGTGTGATAACTGTATAAATCGGATAAATTAATCTATTTCAAAAATCAGTGTATAAATTACATGTATGCCCCTATATCATGCACACAATAAATGATAAAAGAAAGGAAGGAAGGAAGGAAGGCCGAGGAAGGAAGATACTTCCCGGGAAAGGGAAGTAAACCTCGATGCAGGAAACGGGTGGATTTGAAATCAAACCAACCCACGCGCCCCATTTGCCCCGCCTCCTGATCCCAGCTTCACAGCCGACCTCAACAGACTGCTGTGTCATTTTATTTATTTGTTTAATTGTGTATTTATTTATCTGTTTATTTTTCTGTTGAATTACTTATTGATGTGTTTATTTTTTTCTATTGAATTATTTATTGATGTGTTTATTTTTCTATTGAATTATGTATCTCTTTACTCGATTGTTTGATTTTTTCGTTTCTTTTTTTCCTTTTTTCTTTTTTTTTCATAGTATTTTTTATTTGTTTGTTTGTTGTTTTTTTTGTTTAATAACTTGCAGACAAAATACTGGAAAACGTATTCCTTGGAGTGAAATCAGATGGTAGGTGGTCGGAGTTGTATGACAACGGTATATATTATTAGTGGCACGAGACAGACATGGACACAGACACAGATAAAGGAGAGACAGAGAGAGAGAGAGAGACAGAGGACTATCTCGCAGACCGCACTCTGTGGCACTGTGAGGTATTAGCCTCGGGAGATAGCGTTATCATATGCATGTGTAGCGGCCCTCTTCATACGTACAGTTACACGCACTGCATGCACAAAGAGTCGTGGCAGAGCGCCCGACATGGAAGTGAAAGAACTAACTCGGTTCGATTCCAGCGAGAGAAAGCGGAGTATGGCTGCCTACATGACGGGTTAAAAACGCTCAAACACGTAAAAGCCCACTCGTGTATATATAAGTGAACGTGGGAGTTGCAGCCCACGAACGCAGAAGGAGAAGAAGAAGAATCCAACGAGAGAGAGAGGAGAAGGAAAATCACCCCCACTTTGTCCGATGGAGAGTTAATGGTGGAAAGCATTGCTGAAGCTTGGGGTGAGAGGTCAGAAAGTTGTGTGTGTGTGCGCGAGGGAAAGAGAGCCCACATGCGCATCTCCCGTAATGACTGTCCTGGGAATCACCCCCAACCATCACTGTGCACCCAGTGCCAGAAATCACCGTCTGAGAGAGACAGACAGACAGACACTGTCAGACAGACAGCCAGCCACTATCACAGAGAGAGAGACAGACAGACATACAGGCAGAGAGACAGAGACAAACAGAGCGACATACATACAGACAGATGCAGAGAGAAAGAGAGAGAGACAGAGAGAGAGAGAGAGGCTGACAGCGATGTGCATGTGCACATTTGTTGACTTATCAAAGTGGACTACTACACCAGGGATAAATCACTTGTTGCCGTGGGGTCTATTATGCGCGCTTTGGTGCATGCTGCACGCGAGGTCCCAGGTTGTAGTCTGGTCCGAAAGACAAGCACCCAGACCCCATCATGAAATTTAGCGAAGAGGGGCGGCTGGGAATGGAGGGCAGGGGGGGGGGGACGAGGGAGATAAAGCAACGTGTTCCTGTTGGAATGGAAACACTGAACCATGTCTGTCAATGTCTGACTGTCTGTCATTCTGCCTGTGTCTGTCTGTCTATGTCTGTCTGTGTATGTCTGTCTGTGTATGTCTGTTTGCCTCTATCTCAGTATCTCAGACCGTGATCTCAGGCACTGTGTGCGCATGGTGGTGGTAGTCGTGGCTTAGTGGTCCCAGGACAGTCATTAGAGAGATGAACCGCTGTCGGTCGGTCTGTGTGAGTGTCTGTGACTTGTCGGTTCCAATCTCGGTGGCGCCTGGTGGGTAAAGGGTGGAGATTTTTTTTCCCGGTCTCCCAGGTCAACATATGTGCAGACCTGCCAGTGCCTGAACTCCCTTCGTGTGTATACGCACGCAGAAGATCAAATACGCACGTTAAAGATCCTGTAATCCATGTCAGAGTTCGGTGGGTTATGGAAACAAGAACATACCCAGCATGCACAAACCCCCGAAAACGGAGTTTGGCTGCCTACATGGCGGGGTAACTAAACAAAACGGTCATACACGTAAAATGTTAAATGTTACATGTTTGTCTGAGTGTGTAGTAGTGCGTGCCTGAAATCTGATTGAATGACACAGGAAACGAATGATGAGCGCCCAATGGCAGCCGTCAGTCGGCTCTACTCAGTTAGGCAGCCCTTAGAGCTTGGTCTCCGACCGAGGATAGGCGCTATGATTATAAGTATCCATATCAATCAATCAGTCAGTGGAATCGAACCCAGTTCCCTCAGGCTTTCCTTGTCGGGCGCTGTACCGTTGTTGGCCACGACTCTTGGCGCCTGTAATGCGTGTAGCGGTACGAATGAAGAGGGCCGCTACACATGCTGTGATAATGTTATCTCCTGAAGGACTCTCACAGGGCTCACTCCTCACAGTGCCACAGATTGCGGTCTGAGAGACAGTCTTCTTGCTCTCTCTGTCTGTGTCTCTGTCTCTCTTTGTCTCTCTCTGTCTCTCTGTCTCTCTCTCATTCTCTCTTAAAATGCTTTTTTCCACCCAGCCCTGAGGTTATTAAAAATGTATAAGTGCATTAGAAGAAGAAGAAGAAGAAAACTGCAACATTAGAGAGACAGACTGGCAGACAGACAAACACACACACACACACGCACACACACAACACACACACAGACAGGCAGACAAACACACAGACAGACAGACAAAACACACACAGACAGGAGGAGACCCTCTCTAACCAGTCGGTTCCAATTCCCCCTCGTTTTGAATGAAAAGACATGGTATCACGAGGGTTCACCATCACAGTATTATGCAGAGGGTGTGGGGAGGCGGAGGAGGAGGAAGAGGAGGGGAAGGGAGGAGGAGGGGAAAGGAAGGAGGAGAAGAAGGGAAGGTAGGAGGAGGGAAAGGGAAGGAGGAGGAAGAGGAGGGGAAGGGAAGGTGGAAGAGGAGGGGAAGGGAGGAGGAAGAGGAGGGGAAGGGAAGGAGGAAGAGGGGAAGGGAGGAGGAGGGGAAGGGAAGGAGGAGGAAGAGGAGGGGAAGGGAGGAGGAGGAAGAGGAGGGGAAGGGAAGGAGGAAGAGGGGAAGGGAGGAGGAGGGGAAGGGAAGGAGGAGGAAGAGGAGGGGAAGGGAGGAGGAGGAAGAGGGGAATGGACGAGGAGGAGAGGAAGGGAAGGAGGAGGAAGAGGAGAGGAATGGAGGAGGAAGAGGAGGGGAATGGAGGAGGAAGAGGAGGGAAAGGGAAGGAGGATGAGGAGGGAAAGGGGAGGAGGATGAGGAGGGGAAGGGAAGGAGGAGGGGAAGGGAAGGGAAGGGAAGGAGGAGGGGAAGGGGGGGGAGGAGGGGAAGGGAGGGAAGAGGAGGGGAAGGGAAGGAAGGAGGAAGGGAAGGGAGGAGGAGGGGAAGGGAAGGGAAGAGGAGGGGAAGGGAGGAGGAGGGGAAGGGAGGAGGAGGGGAAGGGAAGGAGGAGAAGCAATAGAAACATTGAGAGCGCCCAGCTCTCAGGTCATTGGGGGTAGCTGATCAGATGATAACGGTACCACAGTCGGCTGGCCGTGGCTTCTTCCCTTAATTACACACACATTATGATTACTATGCTTCCTCCACCGTCCCAGTTGTGTAGCCACTGAGCTGAATACTATTAACCTCGACTATGGTCGTAGCCTCGTCCTTTCGCCAAGGGCTTGACTCGCCCATGAGGGTGTGCCGTTACCCATTTGTCTTGTCGTCCGCCTGTGGTGGTGTGGAGTGGAGTGGAGTGGCAGAGGTGGCCCAGTGGTAACGCGTCTGCCAAGGAAGCGATAGAAATCAGAGCGTGCGGGGTTCAAATCCTACACTCGTCGGAATGTTCTAACACCACCACCACCACCCCCATCCCTCCTACTCCACCAGACCTTGAGTGGTGGTCTGGACGCTAGTCATTCGACGAAGAGACGATAAACCGAGGGCGTGTGTGTGTGTGTGTGTGTGTGTGTGTGTAGCAACGCATTTGGCGCGCGCGTAAAAGAACCCATGGCAACAACGAAAGAGTTGTCCCTTGCAAAAATTCTGTCGAAGAGTCCACTTTGATGTCAAAGCAAACACGCTCGCAGACAAAAAAAAAAAAAAAAAAAAAGGTGGGGTGGATGGGTTGGAGGGAGGGTGTGTGTGTGTGTGTGTGGATGCGCTGCGTTGTGGCAACGACGTGTTTTTTTCACGTGTTTTTGTGACAAACAAACAAACAGAAAATGTAAGTAAATGCAATGCAGTATTCCAGCGAACTGTTTTTTTTTCGGGGTATCCACTCGTTGCTGCTGTTTCGCTATAGAAGTTTCCCTTATTTTATTGATCTGTTGTGTACTTTCTTGTTTGATGTCGGCCATTCGCCTTCCACCTATCTTCCATATATATATATATATATATATATATGTACACACACACACACACACACACACACACACACACACACACACACACACACACACACAGAGTCAAAGAAGAAAGAGGAGAAGACAAGAAGCTTATAAGCTTTGCTTGTTGTACTCTGTCTCATATGTAATACAGCTGCTTTGATGATGTTTCTGTGGAATAAAATTTGTTTAGAATAAGACAAGAAGCAACGAGATTTCTCTCTCTCTCTCTCTCTCTCTCTCTCTCTCTCTCTCTCTCTCTCTCTCTCTCTCTCTCTCTCTTAACTTCCTTGAAAAAAAAAAAAAATTAAATGAAAGATCGAGAACGACTCCACTAACTAAGAGGTTGTCTGCATTTTACTTGACCACTCGTCCCCCAAGCCCCCCGCCACCTCCACTGCCTCCCTCCCTACACCCCCACCCCCTTACCCCCTATACCCCCCCGTCTCCAAAAGACGAAAAGTCAGACACCCCCTCCATCCTCACCCGCCCCACCCCTTTTCCCTTCTTTACTACAGTCATCAGCTGCTCCCCCCCCCCCCACCTCCTCCCACTCCTTCACCTTACTTTAGGGACTCACCCCTCTGACTTTCAGCCAAGCTTCCTCCCTCCCTCCCTCCCTCCACCTCCTCCTCTACCCCTGCCCCCTGTCCCCCGCCCCCACCATCCCCATCCCCACCCCCACCCTCCGCCAACTACCACCCCACGAACAAAAAAATGAAGTTGCGTTGTCTTGAAGGAGGATCTCTTCTCGCGTGCGGTGAGATTATATGGACGAGATTTCATTTTCTTCTTCCGGTCTGGAGATGGGGGAGAGGTTGCTGGGAGGCGGGGGCTGGGGATCGCTGGATCAGAGATGAGTTTCTGTTCTCTTGAGGGTTTTTTTTTTTTTTCTTCTTCTTCTTCTTTCTTTTTTTTTTCCGGAGGGATCTCTCTGTCTCTGTCTTCCTCTCTCATTCTCTGCATGTCTGTCTCTGTCTCACTCTCTCTCTGTGTGTCTGTCTCTATTTCTCTGTCTCTCTCTCTCTCTCTCTCTCTCTCTCTCTCTGTCTGTCTGTCTCTCGTAACTGTGTTATGGTTGTGATGTGCTTGTATGTCCAATGTACACCTCTTCATGGCGAACTATGACCTAAAAAAAAAAAAAAAGAATAAATGAATCGAATTCGCATTCTCTCTTTCTGTCTCTGTCTTGTCTGTCTGTCTGTCTGTCTGTCTGGCCCATCTCCTATCCCAACGCCAACCCGTTCAACTTTGATTGTTGTTGTTGTTGCTGTAGGTTTTTGTTTGTTTGTTTGTTTTTTTTGTTTTTTTTTTTCAACATTCATCCCTTCTTTCTGTTTATTCGTTTCTTTGGTTCTGTCCTTGAGTTTTTCTTTCTTTCATTCTTCCTTCTTTTTTTCTTTCTTTTTTTTTCTTCCTTTTTTTGTCGTTGTTGTTGTTGTTGCTCTTGAACTGTTACGTGCACATTGCCCCCTACCCTCCCCCCCCCCTCCAGCCCCCCCCCCCCCCCCCGCCGACCGCTTCACTCTCTCCCCCACCGCCACCCCCCCCCCCTATTCTCTCCCTCTCCCTACTGCCCTCACACACACACACACACACACACACACACCTCCCCCACCCCCAACCATCCCTCTCTATACTCCCTATTTTCAGGGATCGTGGGGGTGGGGGAGTGGGGGGATGGGGGTGTGTAAGGAGTGTTGTCCCCAATGCCTGATTTCCCTCCAGACAGAGAGATAGCGGGGGAGGAGGGAGAGGTTGAGGAGGGGTGGGGGGGGGGGGAGGGCGGGGGTTGATGGGGGGGGGGGGCATTGTTTCTGCTCTCTGATTTGATTTGCTTGCAAGAGACTGACGCCGTGCGGGCTGGAGTGGAGGAGTGTTTTGGGGGGGAGGGCGGGGGGAGGGAGGGGGGTGGGGGCTGCAGGGGTTCGGGGGGTGGGGGTAGGGGACGTACTGGCTTGGCCGGGTTCTCTCCTCGACTTGCGCCGCCCTGTCTTGAGAAAATCATATTACAACGATTCCCGGACACACAACAGCAGACAGGCAGAATCTGTAATGTACCTTGCTTGCATCTCTCTCTCTCTCTCTCTTCTCCCCCCGTCAGACAATGGAGTGGATCCCAGACGGGAAGGAAGTCCCAGACTGCTGCTGCCTGGATTTGTGTGTGTGTGTGTGTGTGTGTGTGTGTGTGGTGAGGGGCGGGGGAGGGGGGTGTGGAGGTCTGGGGGAAGAGGTGGGCGAGAGGGATGGGAAGGGGTGTGGGTGTGGGTGGAGACAAGATTTCGCCCCTCACCCTCCTCCTCCTCCTCCTCCTCCTCCCACTACGTCTCCTCCTTCTTTCGTCATCACAACGCCACTTCCACCCTCCCTAAGGGATCGTCCAGGGTGACCCTCTTTGCTCCAACCTTTTGATTTCTGTTCTTCAGGGGTTTGTTTTTATGTTTATTTTCGCGGTTTTTTTGTTTGTTTGCTTGTTTCTTTCTTTTTAGTTATTGGCTGTTTTTTGTTTGTTTGTTTGTTGTTGTTTTTTTTGGGGGGGGTTTGTATTTTTGTTGTTGTTGTTGTTTTTCCGTTTTTCAAATTTTGAACATATTTTAATCATTAGTTTTTTCTTTCCTGCTGTCTTTCCTTTAGACCAATCCCCCCACCCTTCCGACCACCCCAAAGAGCGAGATCACGAACAATCTGTTGATGTGTGTGTGTGTGTGTGTTTGTGTGTGTGTGTGTGTGTGTGTGTGTGTGTGTGCGTGCGTACACACATGCATGCGTTATCCTCAGCAACTATTATCCTGAAACAGATATGAGCGTTTTTCAGTTTATTTTGTGACACTACAATCGATCTATATATATATATATATATATATATATATATATATATATATATATATATATTATTGTTATTTACTGTTCGTGCGTTAGTCAGTGTCCCCCCCCTAATCCCCCCCACCCCCACCCCCCACTTTTTTTTTTAACTCTTGGAGCACCGACCGGAAGCTGACCAATATAAGTCCCTCCTCCAGAAGTCAGCGTGATGGGGGGACACTAGGGACGCCATGTCCGGGGAAAGCAGTCACTGCAGGAAGTGGAGGAGGAGGAGGAGGAGAGGATGGGGGAGGAGGCCGGAAGAGGGATGGCGGATGGGGGTGGGGGTGTCTGAATCATGGATCAAGATAGTGCGGCCATCGAGTGGTCCTTCCATCAAAGTCATTGCGTGATTCATCTCTGTCCTGGGAGTCGGCCGTGAGACCGCACTGTACTGGTGTGTGTGTGTGTGTGTGTGGTCCGCCAGTGCGGGCGAGGAGGGGGGGAGGGGATGAGGGGAGATAGAGGTGGGGGGTGGGGTGTCCACAGGGTGTGATGAGGGGAGGAGATGTAAGTGTGTGTGTGTGTGTGCGCGCGCGCGCGTGTGTGTGCGTGTGTGCTTTTTGGCTCTGTGTGTGGGGGGGGGGAGGGGGGCGTGTGTGTGTGTGTGTGGGGGGGGGGGGGGCGGGGCGTGTGTGTGTGTGAGGAGGGGGGTGTTGTGGGGGGGGGGGGCGAGCTCAGTTCTGTGTGTTCCATGTAATGGTGTTCCGGCGGAGGTGCGCGAATCATCATGAGATGTGTTTTTTTGGGGGGGGGGAACTGTTGGGAATGATTATGGGGAATGGAGGTGTAGGTGAAGACTGGTGGAAGGAGGTAGGCTGCAGGCGGGGGAGAGAGAGAGAGAAAGAGAAAGAGAGAGAGAGAGGGGGGGGGAGAGAGAGAGAGAACACTAGACGCAATCCTTTATTTTCGATGGTAGTAGACATCAGACAGACAGACAGAAAAGATATTTTACCAGAATGCCGGACACTTGACCGTGTCCAGGTCAGTGTTATTTCCAAGACTGAAGTGTATCAGAATTCGCTGGGAGGTCACCGTCGTGAAAGCAGTCATCATATTTCGCCCTGTCTGAACACGGTGGAGAATTATGTTGTTCATGGAAGATGGTTGTGGCATCTGGGCACAAACATTATGGTGTGTGTGTTTTTGTATGTTTGAGAGAGAGAGAGAGAGAGAGAGAGAGAGAGAGAGAGACAAACAGACAGACAGACAGACAGACAGAGAGAGAACGAACGAACGAACGAAATTTTATTTCATGAGGGTAAGGGAATAAGCATGGTTGCTTTTTTTTTTTTTTTTTTTTTTTTTGCTTTTTTTTTTACATCTGGCCCTCTGGACAAAGTTGACAAAAAAGAAAGAAAAAAAACGAAAAAAAGAAAAAAGGTGGTGGTGAGGTAGGGGTAAGAAAAAAATGCATGCACAAGAGCAAATTCTTCACACACACACACACACACACACACACACACACACACACACACACACACACACACACACACACACACACACACACACACCACACACACACACACACACACACGCACGCACGCAAGCACACACACACACACACACACGCAAAAGAAGTAAGCATGCACATCACATAATTATACACATCAATAATCATATGCTTAGTACATGTACAAATGATACAGTAATGGAGGATAGAGAAAGCAAGAATTGAAAGAAGAAGAAGAAAGACTGGGTGGAGAAATAGAGGGACAGATAGACAGACAGATGTAGAGACAGATAGACAGATGTAGAGACAGATAGACAGGCAGATGTAGAGACAGGTAGACAGACAGATGTAGAGACAGGTAGACAGATGTAGAGAACCATTCTTCAGCAAGTGAACATACGATTGACCCTCAGAGTTCAGATGTTTTTGCCGCGAGAGAGAGTGTGTGTGTGTGTGTAAGAGAGAGAGAGAGAGAGAGAGTGTGTGTGTGTGTGTAAGAGAGAGAGGGAGAGAGAGTTGGTGAAACGGGAGAGGCGTGGAGGCAAAACGGGACACAGAATCAACCCGTGAAGAGGCTATTGAGGATGGCGCAACGATCACAGAATAGGCGACACGGGAAATGAGCGAATCGGACCTGCACCAATTGTACCTGTGAATGATATTGTCACATCTTCCACTACGTACCTTGCTAGTCAGTCGGACAAGACGAATTGAATTGAATTGACTAAATTATATTAATTTTTTTCTGATGATAATAGAATAAGCAGTACAATGCCCCCCCCCCCCCCCCCCCCCCCCCCCCCCCCCCCCCCCCCCCCCCCCCCCCCCCCCCCCCCCCCACCCCACACACCCTTTCCCCATCCAGCTCTGAGAAAGGTAAAGAAATGAAAAAAACTAAAATTAAAAGTCATTATATCAATACATACACCATGCACATTTTAATATTGTATCATGTGGATATTTGACATTTACACCACTTTACAGCAAACGAAGAATGTGGGTAGAGATAACGGAATGGAGGAGAGAGAAGGCTGACTTTACAGAAGCATGAACATTTTGAAGAAAAACAGTTAAAAAAGAAAAAGAAAAAAAAGACCATTTATATACACGATGTAGAATCAATAAAGAATTTGTGAGAGACATACAGACAGACAGACAGACAGACAGATAGAAAGATACAGACAGAGCGATGGTAAGTCTAACATAAATAAAACATGTTGATATCGTCAGTCCTGAACAATGCATGGATACCAAAATACATGTGTGTGCACACGTACACGAAAACATGAAGTAATGAAACTGTTGAAAACACACACACACACACACACACACACACACACACACATGAGCGTGCCTGCATCAGACGTGGACAACGCCCTTCCTAGATCTTCGTCAGCGAAGCCAGGCCATGATGATGATGATGATGATGACATATATATATATATATAGAGAGAGAGACAGACAGACAGACAGACAGACAGAGATGGTTGGTGAGGGGGGAGAGGGGTGGGGGTGGGGGAAGCGTCCGGCTTTTTAAACCTGCACGTGCGGCACCGGATGTTTGACACTGAGAAATCAGGAGCAGATTGTTCATAAACCGATACAGAGGGAGGGGTGGCAGTGAAAAACGGCACACCGTTTCTTCTTCCCCCACCTTTAGGCTTCGTGGCGTAAACATCACTCGTGTTGTGACACGATAATCTGCGTCGGTGTCCACGATCGGAAACATCCCCTTTGAATTTTGACCCACGGGATATCTGAAACATGTCGTATTTGAATAGAGAATTGATTGAACTCAAAGCAGCCACATCCCTATGTGATTGCGGCCAGGCTGACCAGACCCCATCCCATATTCTCCAAGACTGCCCCCTGTATGAGAAGCACACCTGAAGAGGATTGGAGTGGCAGCCACATCCCTATGTGATTGCGGCCAGGCTGACCAGACCCCATCCCAGACTGCCCCCTGTATGAGAAGATGCGTCAGCAGTCCTGGCCTGGGGGTGCTGACCTCAACACCAAGCTCTGGGGGACGGTAGCCGATCTTCACCGGACGTCCGAGTTTGTGGCATCCCTCGGACTTCGACCCTGACTGCGTAGCTGTCGAACGCAAAAGAAAAGAAAAAAGATTGAACTCAAAACCATGGTTCTGAAGTGCCGTTCTCTCATGGGGCAGAACTGGGGAAAGGGGTGGGTGGGGGGGAGGGGGCGGTGAAAGAACAGGTAGGGTGGGGGGGGGGGAGATTCAGAGATCAAGTTATCCAATTATCAAGTTATTCTTGCGCCATTCTTCCAAAGTGTTCTTAGAGTTTCGGATTTATAATCATCATGATATTGATAACAACAACAGCAACAACAATGATAATGATGATGATGATAATAATGATGATAACAATGATAATAACAGTGGTGGAAATTGACGCTCTGTGGCGTTTACAATAAAAGACAAACGCACAAGTACATACATACATACATACATACATACATACATACATACATACATACATACATACATACATACATACATACATACATACATACATACATACATATGTACATACATACATACATACATACATACATACATACATATGTACATACATACATACATACATACATACATACATACATACATACATACATACATACATACATACATACATACGTACATACATACATACATACATACATACATACATATGTACATACATACATACATACATACATACATACATACATACATACATACATACATACATACATACATACATACATACATATGTACATACATACATACATACATACATACATACATACATTCAATTGCACAGTCGTGAGCAAAACAGGAAGAACAAGGAAAGTGTAGGTGTGTATAAATGCATTCGTGTTACCTATCTTTAAAAGATAATCATGTGTTGCGTTCCTTGTGTGTGAACGTGTGCGCGCGGCGAGCGAGCGTGCGTGTGTCATGCGGTTTAGGCGTCGTTCATTTCTACTGAAAACTTCTCTTTCTTTGTTTCTTTATTTTAAGCAAAGGACGTCACATACATTGTAAATTTGGTTTTAACCTGAAGAGGTCTACTATTATTTTGCCGGACAAGAACAGGTAAAAGTGCTTTAAAAGTACTTAATTAAACACACACACACACACACACACACACACACACACACACACACACACACACACACACACACGCACACACACACACACACACACACACACACACACACATACACACACACACCAACAACAAAACATATTAACACCATAAAGCGTAAATCTCATAGGGATGCCCAGTTTTCACCCTGGCACCGTTCCGTAGTTGTCTTGACGCTGGCATGATAATGGCGAGTGATTCGGTGGAGAGAGAGAGAGAGAGAGAGAGAGAGAGAGAGGGTGGGGGGGGGGATCTCCGCTAACAAGCATTGTTCTGCCAGCACGAGGGCTGATTAAAACAGGGCGGCGGAGAGCTCAGCCTGCTATCATATGTATATATTTAGACATCAGGCTTTTGCCAGGAGGTTCTTGAGCTAGTAGCCGGCCGCCCTGCGATGCCAACAAACACGTTTTGCCCGTGACACAAAACGAGCGTTTTGGTTATCGCTCGACAGAAGGTGAGCTAGTTCACATAGAGAGAGAGAGGAGGGAGGGGGTGGGGGAGGGGGCGAAGGAACATGGAGCTCAATGTTAAGCTCAGTAGGAAGGAATGAAGGGGGGGGAAGTGGGTACCCATTTATCTGAACAGCCGGTAACTTTTTTTGGGGGGCGGGATAAGAAATATGACTGTAACCACAGAGACAGACAGACATAGTCCGACGGAGGTGAGAGGGTACCCTGTCCTTTATCTGAACCGATACTGTGGAGGTGGGGAGGGGGGATGGGGGGGGGGGGGGTTCGGAGGGTGAATGTGGACTGCTGGCAGAGTGGTCGTGACGCGTCCGCCGTCTAGAAAAGTGAGAGAATCTGGACGCACCTCGGGATTAAATCCTGCACTCTCAATACTTTACCATACGATACAGTACAATACAGTACAATACAATAAATACAGTACAATACAATACAATACAATACAATACAATACAATATCCCCAAACCCATGCACAATCGCATTGACCGGAGAGAACGATTCCCGAGAACAAGACAAAAAACTAAAGTTTATAAAAAACCTTTTGGGTGGTAGTTGAATCCTCTTTGTTTTGACACGACGTTTCGGACCATAGGCCCGTTGTCAAGTGATGAGAAGAGGACAGTGTGAATGGGAAAGCCTATGTGAGGAAAGGGTGATGACGACATCTTCTTCCCAGATTCCCGAGAAGTTACAAAGCATGGACATCCATCCCAAGGGACTGTGAATTGCCCGCTTCCGAATCCAGGGCACGCATGGTGGGTAAAGGATTTAGACTGAGTTGTTGATATTGCTTGTACTTTTAGATATTTTTTTTAATCATTCATTTGGCAAATAATGAAGGGACACTAACACACTGTCAAAACCATTAGTCCGAGACAGCTCTAGTCCACAGTCACAACCATCAGTCTTAATAGGCAGACACAACCCTCAACATTAATGGACAGTCACAACCATTAACTGCAATGCACAGACTCAACCCTCAACATTAATGGACAGTCACAACCATTAACTGCAATGCAAATACACAACCCTCAACATTAATGGACAGGCACAACCGTTAACTGCAATGCACAGACACAACCCTCAACATTAATGGACAGTCACAACCATTAACTGCAATGCACAGACACAACCCTCAACATTAATGGACAGGCACAACCATTAACTGCAATGCACAGACACAACCCTCAACATTAACGGACAGGCACAACCATTAACTGCAATGCAGGGACACAACCCTCAACATTAATCGACAGTCACAACCATTAACTGCAATGCACAGACACAACCCTCAACATTAATGGGCAGTCACAACCATTAACTGTTGTGCACAGACACAACACTCAACATTAATGGACAGTCACAACCATTAACTGCAATGCACAGACACAACGCTCAACATTAATGGACAGTCACAAACATTAACTGCAATGCATAGACACAACCCTCGACATTAATGGACAGTCACAACCATTAACTGCAATGCATAGACACAACCCTCAACATTAATGGACAGTCACAACCATTAACTGCAATGCAAATACACAACCCTCAACATTATTGGACAGCCACAACCATTAACTGCAATGCAAATACACAACCCTCAACATTAATGGACAGCCATAACCATTAACTGCAATGCACAGATACAACCCTCAACATTAATGGAGAGACACAACCATTAACTGCAATGCATAGACACAACCCTCAACATTAATGGACAGTCACAACCATTAACTGCAATGCACAGACACAACCCTCAACATTAATGGACAGTCACAACCATTAACTGCAATGCACAGACACAACCCTCAACATTAATGGACAGGCACAACCATTAACTGCAATGCACAGACACAACCCTCAACATTAATGGACAGTCACAACCATTAACTGCAATGCACAGACACAACCCTCAACATTAATGGACAGTCACAACCATTAACTGCATTGCACAGACACAACCCTCAACAGTAATCGACAGTCACAACCATTAACTGCAATGCAGGGACACAAACCTCAACATTAATCGACAGCCACAACCATTAACTGCAATGCACAGACACAACCCTTAACATTAATGGGCAGTCACAACCATTAACTGCAATGCACAGACACAACCCTCAACATTAATGGACAGTCACAACCCTTAACTGCATTGCACAGACACAACCCTCAACAGTAATCGACAGCCACAACCATTAACTGCAATGCAGGGACACAACCCTCAACATTAATGGACAGTCACAACCATTACCTGCTTTATCCAGACACAACCCTCAACATTAATGGACAGTCACAACCATTAACTGCAATGCACAGACACAACCCTCAACATTAATGGACAGTCACAACCATTAACTGCAATGCAGTGAAACAACCCTCAACATTAATGGACAGTCACAACCATTAACTGCATTGCACAGACACAACCCTCAACATTAATGGACAGGCACAACCGTTAACTGCAATGCACAGACACAACCCTCAACATTAATGGACAGGCACAACCATTAACTGCAATGCACAGACACAACCCTCAACATTAATGGACAGTCACAACCAGCTTTAACACACAGTCACAACCGTTAACTTTGACACAAAATCACAACCATTAAATTTGACACACAGTCACAACCATTAACTTTGACACACAATCACAACCATTGATTAACAGGAGGAGGAGGTTGTGGGGGCAGGAGGGGGAGGGTTGTGGGGGCAGGAGGGGGGGTTGTGGGGGCGACAGGAATGGGGAGGGTTGTGGGGGCAGGAGGGGGGGTTGTGGAGGCGACAGGAATGGGGAGGGTTGTGGGGGCAGAAAGGGGGGTTGTGGGGGCAGGAATGGGGGGGTTGTGGGGGCAGGAGGGGGGAGTGGTGTGGGGACAGGAGGGGTGAGGATGTGGGGACAGGAGGGGGGAGGGGTGTGGGGGCAGGAGGGGGGAGGATGTGGGGGCAGGAGGGCAGGACAGGAAGGGGGAGGGCTGTGGGGGCAGGAGGGGGGAGGATGTGGGGGCAGGAGGGGGGAGGATGTGGGGGCAGGAGGGGAGGACAGGAAGGGGGAGGGGTGTGGGGCCAGGAGGGGGGAGGGGTGTGGGGGCAGGAGGGGGGAGGGTGTGGGGGCAGGAGGGGAGGACAGGAAGGGGGAGGGGTGTGGGGGGCAGGAGGGGGGAGGATGTGGGGGCAGGAGGGGAGGACAGGAGGGGGGAGGGGTGTGGGGGCAGGAGGGGAGGACAGGAAGGGGAGGGGTGTGGGGGCAGGAGGGGGAGGGGTGTGGGGGCAGGAGGGGGGAGAGGTGGGGGGGCAGGAAGTGGCAGGCAGTGTTTGTTTATCAACATGCCGACGTTAAGTTGTTTACGAGTCTGTCAGGGATGCCTGGCAGTCTGGGTGGCGGCAGGAACACTGATGCCAGAGTTTTGTTTTGTGTCAGCCGCTGCTCCGACTTTTTACTATATGCTTCTGCTTCTGGTTCTGGTTCTTCTATGTGAGTGTATGAGATCGCCAGTGTGTGTGTGTGTGTGTGTGTGTGTGTGTGTGTGTGTGTTTGTGTTTGTGCGTGTGTGCGTGGAGAGCGAGAGAGAGAGAGAGAGACCTTGTGCGGGAGAGGGAGGGAGGGAGAGAGAGACAGGCAGACAGACAGACTTTGTGCTAGAAAGAGAGAGAGGGGTGGGGTGGGTAGGAGGGAGATTGTGTGTGTGTGTGTGTGTTTGAGAGAGAGAGGGGGGTGGGGGGCTTGTGCTAGAGAGAGACACAGAGAGAGAGAGACAGAGAGAGACATATATCTGTGGAATGGCACAACGTTCAGCTTATATCACAGATTGACATAAGTGTACTTTTAGGCCAACAGCAAAGTGAGAGCTGTATGATAATTGGTTTCTCCACTGCAATGGGGATTCATTTACAGCTTAGTATTTTGTAAAGGACCATGACTCTGAAATTAGGAGGCAAGATTGCACTGGCTCTTAGTGCTGCAGCCTTGGGGATAGTTGGCCTTTGGGGGACCATCCCAACGCAGACTGCCCAAAAACCCCCTTGGCCGAGAGAGTGGGGATATAACTCGGGCGACACTCTCCACTGTAACCAAATTCTAGCCCAGATAGTCGGGACAGTAGTTGCCTCCTCTGTTGTTCAGGTGGTGAAAGTCGGACAAGACTTCATACATACATATTTCTCAGTTCTGCGTTCGTGGGCTGCAACTCCCACGTTCACTCGAATGTACACGAGTGGGCTTTTTACGTGAATGACCGTTTTTTACCCGGTATGTTGTTGTTTCCATAGCCTACCGAACGCTGACATGGATTACGGGATCTTTAACGTGCGTATTTGATCTTCTGCTTGCGTATACACACGAAGGGGGTTCAGGCACTGGCAGGTCTGCACATATGTTGATGTGGGAGATCTCCACCCTTCACCCACCAGGCGCCGTCACCATGATTCGAACCTGGGACTCTCAGATTGAAAGTCCAACGCTTTAACCACTCGGCTATTGCACCCGTCATACATACGTACATACATACATACATACATACATACATACATACATACATCCTGAAGCGCACTGACAGCAGAATCGTGTGGGGTGTAGGCCAGACGTCAGATCCAGCGTTTACAGCAGTGATCAGGATTCGAGGCTTCCGGTTTCGTTTCGGCATGGTGGAATTCCCTTCAGTTTTCCTCATTTCATCCCAAGTGCCAATGGGTGTGCCTGACTTCGGTTGGGGGAAGATTAACAAACAAACAAACAAAACAAAACAAACAAAAAAGATGGAAAGAGAAGACCGTGCCCCCCCCCCCTCCCCCCGCCTGCCTCTGTCAAGCCCAGGACCCAGTTGCATTGCTTGGTTCTAACTTTTTGACAGTTACACGTGACTGAAGTGGAGTGATGGCCTAGAGGTAACGCGTCCGCCTAGGAAGCGAGAGAGAATCTGAGCGCGCTGGTTCGAATCACGGCTCGGCCGCCGATATTTTCTCCCCCTCCACTAGACCTTGAGTGGTGGTCTGGACGCTAGTCATTCGGATGAGACGATAAACCGAGGTCCCGTGTGCAGCATGCACTTAGCGCACGTAAAAGAACCCACGGCAACAAAAAGGTTGTTCCTGGCAAAATTCTGTAGAAAAATCCACTTCGATAGGAAAAACAAATAAAACTGCACGCAGGAAAAAATACCAAAAAAATGGGTGGCGCTGTAGTATAGCGACGCGCTCTCCCTGGGGAGAGCAGCCCGAATTTCACACAGAGAAATCTGTTGTGATAAAAAGAAATACAAATACAATACAAAATGCCTACGTTGACCGAACTACGCCATTGGTCAGTTCCATACTACACACAGTCAGTAGCGGGTTACGACCATACTATGAGCAGTGCAACTGGCTCCAGGACATAGCACAGTGGATGTGAATCCACTACCCGATGTCCCAAAAAAAAAAGAACGGAACCATTAACCTTTTTCAAAGCCTTTTATCTTACATTCGGGTTCAAAGTCGACACACACACACACACTGAGGTGATGTGGAGGACAGGACTCACTGTCACAGCAAAGTGAGTGCGGAAGAGGGGGTGTGGGGGCGTGCGGGGGGTGGGGGGGGGGTGAGGGGGATCTATACTGACACTATGCTGACACCACCACAACGACAGCACGTTGATTAAGATGGGCAACGATTTTTTTTTTCTTTTTCTTTAATGCTAGATATCTGTTTCAAACAGCAGATGTGGTGTCGTAGCGTATAAGGATCATTCCCACTGAAATGTAAACAGGTAGTTATGTAAAGGTCAGTTATCAGTTCCGCCGCGAGCTTTGACACCTTGAAACCGAAATTATGATTTCAACATTTCAACTCCTGAAATTTGGACCAAAAAGCCTATACCTCCATTGGCCTGCAGTGATGTCGGCTTTCTTTTTTTTCTTTCTTTATTTTTCCAGTAACTCAGCGCTCGGCTTATTGAGCCAACACCAGTTTCAGTTTCTCAAGTAGGCGTCTCTGCGTTCAGGTAAATCCATACGCACTACACCGCATCTACTTGCCAGATGCCTGACCAGCACCACAGCACAGCACAATGCGCAGTGGAGGCCAGGAGTGCATGCATGTATATTGGTGTACCTAGCAGACTGGATTCCTTCGACAGACTTTCGCCAGTGGTACAGCACTTTTGTTGCCTTGGGTTCTTTTTTTTTTTTTTCAGTTCGTTGTGTGCATGCTCCGCACGGGACCACCTCGGTGTGTTGTTTGATGCCAGTGACTGGCTGCTCAGTTTGACATTTTCCTGTCAACATTTCGGGGGTGGGGGGGGGGGTAGAAAGGGAGAGAACGGGAATCGAACCACACACACACACACACACACACACACACACACACACCACACACACACACACACATGCACGCACGCACGCACGCAACACAACACAACACAACACAACACAGCACAACACAACACAACACAACACACACACACACACACACACACACACACCACACACACACACACACACACACACACAACACACACACACAACACACACACACACACAACACACACACACACACACACACAACACACACACACACACATACACACACACACACAACACACACACACACACACACACACACAACACACACACACACACACACACACAACACACACACACACACACACACACACACAACACACACACACACACATACACACACACACACACACAGACACACACATACACACACACAGACACACACACACACACACACAACACACACACAGACACACAGACACACACACACAACACACACACACACACACATACACACACACACACAAACACACACATGCACGCACGCAACACAACACACACACACACACACACAAACACACACACACATGCACGCACGCAACACAACACAACACACACACACACACAACACACACACACACACATGCACGCACGCACGCAACACAAACACAACACAACACACACACACACACACACACTCTCTTCTCCCATTCTCTCTCTCTCTCTCTCTCTCTCTCTCCCCCCATTCTCTCTCTCTCTCTCTCTCATTCACACACACACACATACACACACATACAACCACCCCCCTCCACCCCTCCACGCCCTACCCTCTCTTCCTCCCCCCCCCCCACATCCCCCCCCCACACACACACACACAGTGTAGACCCAGAGAGATGGCAGCCAGTGATGGAGTGAGGGAACAGAGAGAGGGGGGGGGAGGGGGGGTTGTGGGAAGAGAAGGATCGTGGTGCAACGCGGAGATGTCAGCCCCAGCCCCCAAAGCAATCTCACGGCGCTGACACCCCTCGCCAGCAGATCCCCATCGCCCGATAGATCTCCCCCTGCTCCTATATCCTGAATAGAAGGAGCTATAGCCTGGAGGAGAAGCAGAGCGGCAGACTCCCTTGCATGTCAATCACTCATCAGCTCCCCTTATCTACCTTCTCCTGCAACTCCCCCCCCCCCCACCACCCACCCCACCCCCCTCGGGCCTTGGGATCGTCAGCAAACAGGGCAAGGAAAGAGAGAGGGAGAGAGGGGAGGGAGAGGGTTTTGGGGTCGGGTGGTGGGGTCGGAAAATAGGGGTTTAAGTTAGTTTTGGGGGAATGGGGTGGGGGCGTGCGGGGGGCCGTGGGGGGGCGGGGGGGGGCGTCCAAAATCTTTCTAGGGGTCTGCTCACCAACTAACTCCACCACTCTCGATAAAAACCTGTGTGTGTTGTCTTGGTATGAATTGTTGGCTTAAAAGAGGGTGTGGTTTTTTTCTGTGGGGTAGGGGGGTGGGGATTTTTTTGTGGGGGTTGTTGTTGTTGTTGCTGATGGTGGAGGTGGTGGTGGTGGTGGCTGTGACAGTGACGTCGCTCTGACTCATTCGGCTTTTTTCTTCTTCGTCTTCTTCTTCGTTTTGTTTTTTTTGGGGGGTTTTTTGTTTGGTTTTTGTTGTTTTTTTTGTGTGTGTTTTTTTTTTTTTTTTTTTTGGTTGGTGGGGTTGTTATGAGGGAAGGAGGGAAAGACGGGAGTAAGGTCGGTAGGGGGTGGGGGTGGGGTGCGGAGGTGGGGGGGGAGGGGCCAGGGGGGAGGGGATGGTGTTGAGTAAATGTGCTGTCGGGATTTTTTTTTTTTTTTTTTTTTTTTTTTTTTCCCCAAGATTTCGTTGCCGTGACTGCCCATTGTGTTTTTCTTTCGTTGATCTGTTCGTTCGTATCGTATTTTTCTTTTCTTTTCTTTCCTTCAAGCATTTCTTTCTTTCTTCACTGAGCCCTACTAACCCCCTCCCCCCCCCCCCCCCCCCCCCCCCACCACGCTCCCTCCCCCACCCTCCCCGAACCTTCCGTTTCTTCCTGCCTTTCTTTCATTCGTTCATTTTACTAAAAGTAATGTTGTCCCTACCTTCCTTCCGTCCGGTTTTTGATGAAGGCAATAGATAGACCGGTTCTTGGTTGTTGGCTTGTTTGTGTTGTTTGTTTGTTCTTCCTCTTTCCTGTCTGTGTGAGTGTGTGTTTGTTTGTTGGGTTGTTTTTGGTGTTATTTGTTCTTCCCATTTCCTGTCTGTGTGAGTGTGTGTTTGTTTATTGGGTTGTTTTTGGTGTTATTTGTTCTTCCCATTTCCTGTCTGTGTGAGTGTGTGTTTGTTTATTGGGTTGTTTTTGGTGTTATTTGTTCTTCCTATTTCCTGTCTGTGTGAGTGTGTGTTTGTTTATTGGGTTGTTTTTGGTGTTATTTGTTCTTCCTATTTCCTGTCTGTGTGAGTGTGTGTTTGTTTATTGGGTTGTTTTTGGTGTTATTTGTTCTTCCTATTTCCTGTCTGTGTGAGTGTGTGTTTGTTTGTTTATTGGGTTGTTTTTGGTGTGGTTTTTGGTGTTTGTTTTTTTTTCTCTTCTCTTACCTGTCTGTGTGAGTGTGTGTTTGTTTGTTTATTGGGTTGTTTTTGGTGTGGGTTTTTGGTGTTTTTTTTCCTCTCTTCTCTTGCCTGTCTGTGTGAGTGTGTGTTTGTTTGTTGGGTTGTTTTTGGTGTGGTTTTTGGGTTTTTTTTCTCTTCTCTTACCTGTCTGTGTGAGTGTGTGTGTGTTTGTTTATTGGGTTGTTTTTGGTGGGGGTTTTTTTGTTGTTGTTTTTTCTCTTCTCTTACCTGTCTGTGTGAGTGTGTGTTTGTTTATTGGGTTGTTTTTGGTGTGGGGTTTTTTTTTGTTTTGTTTTTTTCTCTTCTCTTACCTGTCTGTGTGAGTGTGTGTTTGTTTATTGGGTTGTTTTTGGTGTTGTTGTTTTTTCTCTCTTTTCTTACCTTTCTGTATGAGTGTTTGTTTGTTTGTTTATTGGGTTGATTTTTGTTGGTTTTGTTTTGTTATTCTCTTTTTGCTGTTGTTGTTTTCCCTGCCTTGCATCGTCTCAAGGCCTGACTAAGCGCTACGTTGGGCTACGCTGCTGGTCAGGCATCTGCTTGGCAGATGTGGTGTAGCGTACATGGATTTGTCCGAACGCAGTGACGCCTCCTTGAGCCACTGAAACTGAAACTGAAACTGCATCGTCGTAAAGTCACGGGGTGTCATGAACTGTCGTTTTCCTCTGCCGAGGGGATAAAGAGCTGTTTCTATTATCAATGAATTAACGGAGCTCTGTATTTGACCACGTATGTGGCAGTATTGAGCTTCTGGGGTGGGGGAGTTGGGGTGGAGGATGTAACTTTATATCATCATGTAATTACCTAAACGTTGTTTTTCTTCTTTCTTTCTTTGTTTTGGATTTTGTTGTCTTTTCTTCTTCTTTTTCTTTTCTTTTTTTCGTATGCTGTTAATCGTGGCGCGAGGTGTTCATAAAAAAAAAACGGAATTGGGCAGAGAGGGCTGTGAGAAAATGTATGTCTGTGACCTCCGAGGCTAACCCTTTGTCTGCTGCCGATGACTTTTGAGTTTAGCGTCAGGATGTCACGGTCACAGGGCGAGGTATCGTCAGTAAGGCAACACGTTTGTTTCACCTGTCCCGTAAGGGGTGTTGACACAACACACACACTTTCTCTCTCTCTCTCTCTCTCTCTCTCTCTCTCTCTCTCTCTCACACACACACACACACACACCGTGACGGCACGCACACACACACACACCGTGACGCACACACGCACACACTTATGGGGAAATAAAGAATTATGTGAGCGCAGACATTTTGGCATCTGAGAATGGAAAACAGTTCCCATATTAAAATTTTCTGCTGAGGTGTCTGCTGTGAACTGTGGAGCAAACTGGAAGTGTATATATTATTCATCAGCGGTAGCACGCGCCACTGGTGGAGAACAAGACTAGTTGTTCTCCGCTGGAGATGGAAGCTTATGTGGATTTCCAGGTCTGTAAACAAATATAAATGAGTTTACAGATCTTATATATCTCTCACTCGTTATCATTCTCGCTCCCTTTTCCCCCTTTTTTTTCCATGCATTTTATTTATGTTCTGAAGGGAAAAGAGCTATTCACTTGCAGTGGAAATTTTCTCGATTTTTTGGTCAGGGCAAAAAATTAATAAAGTATCAAAACTCTTTCTCTCTCTTTTCTTTTCCCCCTTTGTGTGTGTGTGTGTGTGTGTGTGTGTGTCTCACTTTCTCTTTCTCATCCCTACCCCTTACCCCCCCCCCCCCCCTCTCTCTCTATCTCTTTCTCTCTTTCTCTCTCAACCTGTGTGTATGTCTCTCTGTCTCGCTCTATGCCGGTCTCTGTCTCCCGTCCTCCCCCCCACCCTTCACTCCACCCCCCCCCCACCCCCAACCCCCACCCCCCCCACACACACCCCCCTCTATCTCTCTATCCCTCTCTCTAAAATTTCATTCGTTCGTTCGTTCGTTCTCTTCCTCTCTCCTTCCCTTGTTTCTCCCTCCCCACCCACAGCACCCCCTCCCTCTCTCCCCCCTCCTCCTCTCCCTCTCTCTCTCTCTCCCCCCCCCCCCCCCCCGACCCCTCCCCTCCTTCCCCAGCCCCTGAACCCCCCCACTGGCAAAGGGCCAGGGTCAGGACGAGATGCCACAGTACAGCTCGCTCCCTAGACTGACTGACTGCCCAGCGTCCGCGAGATTATAACAGGATTAGGTCGTGGTGAGGGTGAGGGTAGCGCGGAAGGGGTAAGTGGGTGGGGGGTCAGACAACACCCGACTGCGGACTTCTCGAAAGAAGGAGGGTGGTGGCAGAGTGGTTAAGACGCTTATCTACCTATACAGTGTCGCTGAGGGTCTGAGTTCCAATCCTGGTCTCCGACGGAGTCGCCCTTTTTACTCCCCAAAATCAAAAAAAACTGTGCGTCCAGTCGTTGGGATGAGATGGTAAACCGAGGTCCCGTGTGCAGCACACACACAAGGTGCGCTGAAAAAAAAAAAGAAGCCATAGCAACGAGAGTGTTGTCCTAAGTAAAATTCTGCAGACGAGATCCAACCTGATAGGTGAACAGATATATATATATACACACACATATATACACATGTATAAAAAAACAAATAAAACAACCTTACCTTTTCCTTCAGCAATAAGTTCAATTGTGGCAGGTCCACTTCCTTTGCGTTAGCTGTGCTTGACTATGTGTGTATACATATGTATGTGTACATAACTACATGTATGTATATGAATGTGTATTGTGTGTGCGTGTGTTTATGTAAGTTTGTGCCTGCCTATGTGTGCGTATGTGTTAGGGTAGCTGTTAGATACACATGTATGTTAAAAAAGTATGTATGCAGTGTGTGTGTGTGTGCGTGGTGCGTGCGTGTGTGTGCGTGCGTGTGTGTGTGTGTGTGTGTGTGTGAGTTGTGTGTGTAATCACATTTTGGTGTGTGTATGTAACATAGATATAATGTTTTATGTTAACAAAAGCGTTTTTGTAAAGCACATAGAGCAGATTTCTGGATAGTGTGCTATATAAGTATCCATTATCATTATCATTATTATTAGATAGACATGCATGCACTCCAGGCCTGACGAAGCACGTTGGGTTATGCTGCTGGCCAAGCATCTGGATTTGTCCTGAACGCAGTGACGCCTCCTTGAGGTGTCGAGTGAGGGTGGGTGTGGGTGGGGGGAGGGGGGGGTAGGGGGTAGTAGAACTGTCTGGTGGGGAAGGAGGAGGGGTAGAGGAGTCGTAGTGGGCAGGGCGGAGTGGTGAGGGTGGGGGGGGGGGGGCTGGTGAGGAGGAGGAGGAGGAGGAGGGGGGGGGAACGACAAAGGCAGGGTGCTCGACCCTTGACCCCCCTGACCCTTCGGCCCTCACCTTTGTCTGTCCTTTCAATGGCTTGACCAGCAACTGACCAGCAACAACAACAAAAAAAAAACCTCTTCAGTTGCTTGTCCAGCCCCCTCTCTGAGGGGATTATCCGCTGCCATTAGTTGATTAGAAAAATGGAGGGGGGGGCTGCGTTGGCCATCGCTCTTTTCACCACCAACCTTGCCGGCCAGCAAAGAGAGAGGGAGGGGGGGGGGGGGGCGGTGTGGGGAACCAGGGAAGTGAGGGAAGGGGAGGGGTGGTGCTCCTTGTGTTTCTTCTTCTCCTCCCTCCTCCCACCCTCCTACCCACCACCCCAAGCCCACCCCCCATCCCCCTTCACCACCCTCCCACCCCCCCCCACCCCCCCAAAAAAACGGTCCGTCCTGTCGTCAGTGATTGGCTGAACAGACAAGGAAGGGGACTGGGCATGCGCGTTGATTGCTCTTGACGTTGTCATTTCCGGTGGTGGTGGTGTTTGCACTGTCTACGGCTGGCACTGATGGTCCTGCCGGCTCCTCCCCACAACTAGCGTGGCCGGCTGGGTAACTGTTAAAGAGCTGTGCTTCAGAGGCTTTCATCATCTTCTTCTTCTTCTTTTTTAAATCTTTTTTTTTTTTTTAGCGGTGATCAGAATCGGCGACCAATGTTGTCTGATCGTTGTCGCTTGATAAAACTGGTTAGTTCCAGTTAATGAACTTCTCAAATGTAGCGCACACTGACGGTCAGGCTGAGATGGGCTGACTGCCACACACTGGCGCACAGCTTGATTCCGAGGATACGATGAGTGACTGATGGATGGAAGTTTCTATTCCGTCCGTGTTGGTCTTTTCACTGAGGAGGGGGTTCGGGCGGGTGGGGGGGTGGATGGGTGGGTAGGGTGGGGGGGGAGAGAGACGGGGGCGATGCGACTTGATAATGTTAATGGTTTAGCGGTCAGTTGAGTTCAATTCTGTGAGAGAGAGAGAAAGAGAGAGAGGGGGGTAGGAAAAGAAACGTGGTGAGTGTGAGTGGAGCCTTCTCCCGTTTTCCCGCATCCACGCTCTTCGTGGCGGGACCAAGACTGGCGTATTTACTAATTAAGAAGTTGCCGTCATACATATCTGCCTGCAGTCCCCCTTCGTCAGTTCTTCTCCCTCCCCCCCCCCCCCCCTCCTCCCCCATCCCGTGCCCACCCTTCCCCCCTCCCACATGCTGAGATAAGTCTCCAACACCCCCATCAGTACTAACTAACGTCTCCCTTCTTTCTTCTGCCTCCCCCCCCCCCACCCCCCGTCCCCCCATCAGTACTAACTAACGTCTCCCTTCTTTCTTCTGTTCCCCCCCCCCC
This sequence comes from Babylonia areolata, assembly GCF_041734735.1. Lineage (NCBI taxonomy): Eukaryota > Metazoa > Mollusca > Gastropoda > Neogastropoda > Buccinidae > Babylonia > Babylonia areolata. The sequence continues at coordinate 5,133,337 of NC_134896.1, read as the reverse complement.
CCCCTCCTCCCCCGTACCATACCTTTAAGATGGCGGCTCCCGTACCATGTGTAAACCTCTGTGGAATCTGTGGAAGGAAGGTGGGCAGAATGGTTAAGACGCTCACCTGCCAAGACAGAGAGTCCGTGAGGGTGTGGGTTCGAATCCCACTCTCGCCCTTTCTCCCTAGTTTGACTGGAAAACCAAACTGAGCGTTTTGTAGTCGTTCGGATGAGACGATAAACGGAGGTCCCCGTGTGCAGCACGCACGGAAAAAGAACCCATGGCAACTGACGAGAATGTTGTCGTCCGGCAAAATTCCGTAGAAGAAATCGAACGGCCATATCACGTTGAAAACACCGGTTCTCGTCCGATCACCGAAGTTGAGCAACGTCGCGGGGCCCGGTTAGTACTTGGATGGGTGACCGCCTGGGAACACCGGGTGCTGTTGGCAACCTTTTTAAGCGCGTTGGGTTACGCTGCTGGTCAGGCATCTGCTTGGCAAATGTGGTGTAGCGTATATGGATTTGTCCGAACGCAGTGACGCCTTCTTGAGCTACTGAAACTGAAACTGACTCTGACAGATATATATATGCATGTTCCCAAGGCCTGACAAAGCGCGTTGGTTCATGCTTCTGGTCAGACATCTGCCAAGCAGCTGCGGTGTAGCGTATATGCATTTGTCCGAACTCAGTGACGCCTCCTTGAGAAACTGAAACTGAAACTGTGGCACTCACAGACTATAGTTACACACCTCCCCTCTTAGTGCGGCCCCTCTACGGTCAGTTTTGACCATCATTGATTTTTTAAGTCTGTCAACGGGACAGCCGGCCTAACGAGAATCACAGTAATCTATCCTTGAGAGAACAAAAGTATTTTTTGGTGTCATATACTGTACCATGTCAAACTGATGCAAACTAGGCCTATC
>NC_134896.1:5127430-5129930 GCF_041734735.1 Babylonia areolata | reverse complement strand
TCCCTCTCGATCAATCGTTCGTCTGTCTGTTTGGCAACTTGGAAATTAAACAAACTAACAACAAAGCAAAACGAAATCAACATCATTAATTCTCATTGAAATTCCATTTGTGCTATCACTGGAGTCCGCTTCTTTGGTTCAAGTTTGACAGAAGGTTGGGTGCATATTGGAAACCTGTTCACCTGTACATTTTGCCGTTTTCACTGTGTATGCAAACGCCAAAAGAAAACGGGAGGACGGAAGAGAGAGGGGGGTGGGGTGGTGGGAGGTGATATTCTGTCAGGGGTGAAATGGTTCCAGAATATGGGAGGGGAGGGAGGGTGGGGAGAGGAGAAAGGGTGGTGGTGGGAGGATTGTCAGAAAATGAAGAATGGGTAATCGCCTTGGGGTAAAAAAAAAAAAAAAAAAGAAAACAAAACACAAAAACATAAAAAAAAACTGTCACTATGGACAACAATCAGAACGGAGCGTCGAAACTCGCGCTTACAGAATAAAGGCGGGGGGCACCAGGGTGATGGGGGGGAACAAGCAGGAACGGAAATAAGGGGGACTGGTGGTGGGGGATGCTCACGAAAAATGAAGAGCCCACTCTCCCTCCCTCCGTCTCCCTCTCGGTACTCTCCCTACTCGCCCTTGGTGGTAAAAAAAAAAAACTAAGCCCCTCGCACCTAAAGGAAAAACTCTCCTAGCCTAAAATCAAAAATCGAACAAAAAAAACTACGTTCTCACTACCGGACCAATCACAGTCTGACATACTCGCTCCACCCTCTCTCACCTTTCTCCTCATCCCACTCTCTCTTCTCCTACTCTCTCTCTCCATCCGCTTCTTCCTCTACACTCTCTCTTCTCCATCCCCTCCTTCCTTCTCCCATCTGCTCCCACCCTCTCTCCTCCACTCTCTCTCTCCCACTCCTCTCTCTCCCACTCTCTCTCTCTCCTACTCTCTCCCTCCTTTCCCCCTCCCCCCCACTCTCCCCCCTTCCCCCTCTCTCTTCCCACTCTCCCCCCTTTTCCCACTCTCCCTTTTCTTCCACCCCTTTTCTCTCCCACCTCCCCTCTCCTACTTCCCTCTCCCCCACTCTCCCCTTCCCACTCCCTTCTCCTCTCCCTCTTCCCCCCCATCCCCTCTCTCCACTCTCTCTCTCCCCCCTCTTTTCTCCCCCCTCTCCCCTCTCCCCCCTCCCCCTCTTCTCTCCACTCTCCCCCACTCTCCCCTTCCTCCTCTTTCCCTTTTCCCCCCACTCTCTCTCTCTCTCCCCCCCCCCCATTTCCCCCTCTCTTACTCTCTCTCTCCCCCCACTCTCTCTCTCTCCACTCCCCCTCTCCCCTATCTCTCTCTCTCTCCCGTGTCTCCCCCTTTCTGTCTCTCTACTTTCGCCACCCCTTGACCCCCGGGGCCCCCGGCATGGTTTTGTGTGTGAGGTGTGTGTGTGTGTGCGTGTGTGTGTGTGTGTATGTGTACGTGTGTGTGTGTGAGAGAGAGAGAGAGAGGGAGACTGGGACCATTAATCCAGGGAAAAGCCCCGGTGACACCTCACCCAATTAATCCCCCTCTCAACCGCTCCCCGGGACACTAACGTAATGCTCTCTACTGACCTTCCCCTGTCACCCCTCTCTCTGTCTCTGCCTCCGGTCTGTCTGTCTGTCTGTCTGTCTGTCTGTCTGTCTGTCTGTCTGTCTGTCTCTCTCTCTCTCTCTCTCTCTCTCTCTCTCTCTCTCTCTCTCGTCGCTCTCCCTGCCTGTCTATTTGTCTGTCTGTCTGTATATCTTTGTCTGTCTCTTTCCATCTAGCTGTGTAACTATCTTCTTTTTCTTCTTCTCGTATTTCTGTGATTTTTCTCTTGCTTTTTCACTTTTCCCTCTCTTTTTTTTTCTTTTTTTTTTTTTTTTCGTTTTGCTGTTGTTTATGTATTTGTTTTCGAGGGCTGGATGAAAAAAAAAAGCATGTATGCTTAATCTATTACCCTCAGAAAATAAAAATTATTCATTCATTCATTCATTCATTCATTCATTCTCTCTCTCCACCCACTTCCTACATCTCTCTCCTTTCTCCTGCCACCTCCGCCCGGGTACTCAGCCACATGTCATCATCATCAATCATCATCATCATCATCACCAACATCACCATTTTCTTCTTCTTCTTCTTCTTCCGTTTTGCGGAACTTCCCTGTAATGTTTTGATTATGACAGTGTATTGTATTTATACGGTGCAGACCCTCCATATCATGGGCTCTAAACGCATCTCGTTGTATTGTATTGTATTGTATTTCTCGTTTTTGTCACAACAGATTTCTCTGTGTGAAATTCAGGCTGCTCTCCACAGGAAGAGCGCGTCGCTACACTACAGCGCCGCCCTTTTTTTGTGTTTTTTTTTTCCTGCTTGCAGTTTTATTTGTTTTTCCTATCGAAGCGGATTTTCCTACAGAAGTTTGCCAGGAACAACCCTTTTGTTGCCGTGGGATCTGTTACGTGCGCGAAGTACATGCTGCACACGGGACCT
>NC_134896.1:5109930-5114930 GCF_041734735.1 Babylonia areolata | reverse complement strand
CATCTTTCTGGTGGACAGCAGTGGGCAGACAATGATGATGATGATGATGATGATGATGATGATAGTGATAATGATCATAGTAATAATGTTAACCATGATAATGAAACTGATGATAATTATAATCACCATCATGTTGATAATAGTAATAATAACAATAATTAGTAGTAGTAGTAGTAGTTGTAGTAGTGTTGTTGTTGTTACTGTTGTATAATCGTATATTAATCATAATGACAACAATAACAAATAAAAATGCATTGTATTTACAAGGCTCAAACACCCCAAAAAGTGGGCTCTAAGCAACTCACATGAAACGATACATTGTTAAAAAAGTGCATTATACCACACGAGGACATTGAAGTTCTGTTGTTGTTGTTTTTTGGGTTGTTGTTTGGTTTTTTTTCGGACTGGGAGCTTACGGTGACTGATCAAATTGCGTTTCGCATGACACTGGTCTCGCCGTGTTCGCGCATCGCATTCACTGCTGGCACAGAACACCATACCATGTGTCGTGCACTTGTGGCCCAGGCGCCATAGCCGAGTGGTTGAACTGTTGGACTTTCAATCTGAGGGTCCCGGGTTCGTGTCTCGGTGACGGCAACTGGTGGGTAAAGGGTGGAGATTTTTCCGATCTCCCAGGTCAACATATGTGCAGACCTGCTAGTGCCTGAACCCCCTTTTTGTGTGCGTTAAAGATCCTGTAATCCATGTCAGCGTTCTGTGGGTTATGGAAACAAGAACATACCCAGCATGCACACCCCCGAAAACGGAGTATGGCTGGCTACATGGCGGGGTAAATATACATAACGGTCATACACGTAAAATATTACATGTCTGTCTGAGTGTGTATGTGTGCGTGCCTGAAATCTCATTGAATGACACGGGAAACGAATGATGAGCGCCCAATGGCAGCCGTCAGTCGGCTCTACCCAGGTAGGCAGCCTGTTGTGCAAATGACCCCGTGTTTGTAAAGCGCTTAGAGCTTAGTCTTCATCCGAGGATAGGCGTTATTTAAGTATCCATATCAATCATCATCATTCATTCATCAAAAACCGCTAACGCTCCTGGTGATAAAAACAATTGATAGGAGTGGCGGCAGGTTCGGGTTCGTGCAACAGAGGCGCGCGTGCGTGTGAGCAGAAAAGGTAGGACCTCTTCATACGTATCCATGGTAGGACCCAACGCCTGGAAAAAGTGTTCCATGGGCATGCATACAATAAAGGCTAAACAAACAAACAAATAATATATACATGAAAATTATTGTATTGTATCGTCTTGCTTCTTTGTCACAACAGAGTTCTGTGTGTGGAAGTTCTGGCGGTCTGCTCCCCAGTTCAGTTCAGTTACTCAAGGAGGCGTCACTGCGTTCGGACAAATCCATAATATACAGTACACCACATCTGCAAAGCAGATATACCTGACCTGCTGCGTAACACAACGCGCTTTTGTCCGGCCTTCTCTCTCCACGGGGAGAGGGCATCGCCTACAGAACGACGCCACCATTTTTGTTCTTCTCTCTCTCTGTCTCTGTCTCTGTCTCTCTCTCTCTGTCTCTCTCTCTGTCTCTCTCTCTCTGTGTCTCTCTCTCTCTGTCTCTCTCTCTCTCTCTGTCTCTCTCTCTCTCTCTCTGTCTCTCTCTGTCTCTCTCTCTCTCTCTCTCTCTCTGTCTCTCTCTCTCTGTCTCTCTCTCTCTCTCTCTCTCTCTCTCTCTCGACCCGTCGCCTTATTTGCTGTCTTTTATGTCTCTTACATCTGTGTTTAAAATTTTATCGTTACTTTTCTGTGTTAATTTCACTTGAATCATTCATGTGTAGCATTTATGCTAGGGTTTTGTTGTTGTTTTTCCCTTGGTGTGTGTGTGTGTGTGTGTGTGTGTGTGTGTGTGTGTGTGAGTGTGTGCGTGTGTGTGTTACTCGCTTCCGTTCCGTACAGATGTGAGCGATGTTGTGTCTCTCAGTTTGACGCTGTGTTATACTCGTACATTATACATGTATTAAGTATTCAGTATAACTACATTTATATGCGTACATGTTTGTGTGTCTCTTAGAACAACGGCAGATGTTGTAAGTCGGCCAAAGTGCTAATATCTTCACCGTTGGAAAATAAAGATTCATTCATTCATTCTCTCTCTCTCTGTCTCTGTCTCTGTCTCTCTCTCTCTCTGTCTGCCTGCCAGTGTATTTGTTGTACTGCGCATGTTGAGAAAAGGGCCCTCTCGTGGCTGGTAAGACGTGAAACGAAATGGTCGTCAGTCGTGAGGAGTGAGGGTTGTCTTCTCGTGATCACTTCCACACGTTGGGCGCTTCTCGCGCTGTGACCCCCGCACCGCAGTCAGGGCGGACCACTCTGTCCTTGTCACATCCCGCGCACTTGTCTCCCTTGATTCGGGACGTTCCCCTCTGGGAGGGTGTTCTTTGATGCATTTTGTAAAGTTGTTTTTTTCTTTTTCTTTCTTTCTTTCTAGTTTTGTTCGCCCCACCATCCTGTCTGTCTCTCTGTGTTTGTTTGATTGCCTGTCTGTCTGTCTGCCTGTCTCTCTCTGTGCATGTGTGTTTTTGTGCGCGCTTGTGCGTGCGTGTGTGTGTGTGTGTGTGTGTGTGTGTGTGTAAGCGTTCATTTAAAAGACCAACGCACACATGTACTGTCCACACGGTCCAAAGTAAGGGGTGGTGATGGTGGCAGTGAAGGGGGGGGGGGAAAGAGACCACGGACCTTTACATACATTTCAGTGCTCTCCGGAGGTTCAAGACACACTGTGTCTGTGAAGGCAGGGGAGTTAGGTGCTGGGGGTGTGGATGGGTGGGGGTGGAGGTGGGGGTGGTAGTCGTTAAGTCCAAAACCGCTGCCATAGAGATCAGAGAGCAAGTGTAACAACCTGCCTCCCCCCCCTCCTCCACCCCCACCCCCCCACCCCCCACCTCCCCACCAACCTCCCTGCTCCCCCTTTTCTTTCTTCCATTTGCCAGGAGCACAGGAGACGACGACCTTGCTTCGCACGTACGCTGCCATTGTTGCACGTGGTTTATGATGGGACTTGTGAGGAATACTAATGGCCGCTCGCAACCCTGACGACACTCAGTTGCTTGCTTGCACCTTTTCCATTCTTCCTCCCCCTCCCTCCTCCCTCCTTCCTCCTCCTTCCCTACCTATCCACCACCCCCGCCGACACCCTCTCTCCCCCACCACACCACACAACTCTGCCCCTATCTTGAAAAACATAAAAAACGGAAGAAAAAAAAAACAACCGAAAAAGAAAAAAAATCTCCTGGTTTTCGAGTGCATTGAGTGCGGAGGTGGGTGGTTGGTGAGTTGGGGGAAGGGGGAGGGGGTACGTTTAGGACGGGATGATGGTCAGTGCTGGTGGTGGTGGTGGTGAGTGGTAGTGATGGTGGTGGTGGTGGTGGTGGTGTCTGAGAGGTGTGGGTCTTTGGGTTTATTGTGGGTGAGGTGGAACGGAGGTGTGGGGAGAGGGGAGGGTTTATGGTTTGGGTTTTTTTAGTTTGGTGTGGTTCCGATGGTGGGGTTTTGTGTGTGTGTGTGTGTGTGTGTGTGTGTGTGATATGTGGAGGGGGCGTGGGGGTAATTGAGATTATGGGGGTGTGGGTGGTGGGGGAGGAAGGCCAGTATCCTGGATGGAAACAGAAGACAACATGGAGCGAGCCGGTGAGCGAGAGAAGGAGAGGGGACTGAGAGAAGAGACAGAGAAGGAGAGACAGACAGACAGACAGAGAGATGAGAGAAAAAAAAATAGAGTGAATGGGGGTGGTTAACACACCTCTCTCTCTCTCTCTCTCTCACCCCTCTCTCCCACTGTCTCGCTCTGTCGCTCTGTCTATCTATCTCTATCTCTGTCTCTCTCTCTCTCACCCCTCTCTCCCACTCTCTCGCTCTGTCGCTATCTATCTATCTATCTCTATCTCTGTCTCTCTCTCTCACCCCTCTCTCCCACTCTCTCGCTCTGTCGCTCTCTATCTATCTATCTCTATCTCTGTCTCTCTCTCTCTCACCCCTCTCTCCCACTCTCTCGCTCTGTCGCTATCTATCTCTATCTCTGTCTCTCTCTCTCTCATCCCTCCTCCCCACTCTCTCGCTCTGTCGCTATCTATCTATCTCTATCTCTGTCTCTCTCTCTCACCCCTCTCTCCCACTCTCTCGCTCTGTCGCTGTCTATCTATCTCTATCTCTGTCTCTCTCTCTCTCTCACCCCTCTCTCCCACTCTCTCGTTCTGTCGCTATCTATCTCTATCTCTGTCTCTCTCTCTCACCCCCTCCTCCCACTGTCTCGCTCTGTCGCTCTCTGTCTATCTATCTATCTCATCCTCCTCTCTCCTCATCCCTCCCCTCCCCACTCTCTCGCTCTGCCTCTCCACTTCCAGCCTGCCTCTTTCTTTCTGTCTTGCCCGCACACTCTCTTCGCTCGTCCACTGTACGTCTGCCTCTTCACGTGTTTTTATATGACTTGAGAATCATGGCCGCTGCACTGACGACCTGAGTTGCTTGCTTGCACCTTTCTCATATTCCTCCCCCTCCTCCTCTCCTCTCCTCCTTCCTCCTTCCCCACCCCCGCCGACACCCTCTCTCCCCCACCACACACATTCCACACAACCTGCCCCTGTCACCGTGAAACATAAAACGAATGAAGAAAAAAACGAAAAGAAAAAATCTCGTTTTCAGTGCATTGATCGGGATGTGGAAGGGGGCAGGATGTGCGGACGGTGTGACTGGACATGTGAATGCGAGTGGGGAGGGACTGATTTGTAGACACTGTGTGTGCAGGTGGCAGTTGGTGTACCGAGGGTTTGGGTCTTTCTGTTTATCTGTGGGTGTGCTGAACGGAGAGCTGGAAGAAACAGATTTATGGTTGAGATGTCATTTCATACTGATGGCACACGAAGCAGTGCGGTTAAGGAAGGCTACTGATAGGTCATGTACGAGCTGTACAGACACCCCCACCCCCTTTCCCCCACCACGCACATTCACACACAACCGTGCGCACCAACCGC
>NC_134896.1:5064930-5104930 GCF_041734735.1 Babylonia areolata | reverse complement strand
TCAGTTACTCCAGTTTTAGAGTTATGCATGCGTGTGAATGACTGGTGCGAGAGCGCTTTGATTTGGCTCTGCACAAGATTCAGCGCTATATAAATACCATTATTATTATTATTATTTATTTATTATTATTCTTTCAGAAAACGGTAATTGCAAGTTGCTGGTGTTTGGCCGGGTTCTATAAAATGCAGATAAACATTTTTTTTCCCCTGGGTAACCATTTTTGCCCAGTGTTGTGCTGTGTCGTGCTGTGTTGTGCAGTGTTGTGCTGTGTCGTGCTGTGTTGCAGGCGGGCAGGAAGCTGAACGTGGCCCATCGCCACCCGACCAGGCTGCAGCGGATGTTGGTCACCGACACCCGTATCATACACACTACACATACACACACACTACTCACGACACACGCACACACACTACACTACACACACACACACACACACACACACACACACACACACACACACACACACACACACACACTACACTACACTACACTACACTACACTACACACACACACACACACACTACACTACACTACACTACACACACACACACACACACACACACACACACACACACACACACACACTACACTGCACTACAACTACACTACACTACACTACACACACACACACACACACACACACACACACACACACTACACACACACATACTCACACACACTACACACACACACACACACTACACACACGCACACTCACACACACACACACTACACACACACACATACACACACACACACACACACACACACACACACTACACTACACTGCACTGCACTGCACTACACACACACACACACACACACACTACACACACACACACACACCACACTACACACACACACACACACACACACACACACTACACTACACTACACTACACTACACACACACGCACCACACACACACACTACACTACACTACACTACACTACACACACACGCACACCACACACACACACACACACACACACTACACTACACTACACTACACTACACACACACGCACACCACACACACACACACACACACACACACACACACCACCGGACACGAGAAGGGATAACCAGACCCAGTGAGTGACTCCGCAGCGGCAGTGCAGGGTCTCCTCTGGTGTGTGTGTGGGTGGGGGGGCCTCCCGGCGATCTGACAAACGTTTAGTTAGTTCCTACCTGTGTACTGCTATCGCCGTCGCTGAGACAGCTGCCGACGGACAGTCTGGTGGATGAAATGGTGCAGAAGACGGGACACTGGAAACAAAAAGAAAAGAAAAAAAAAGGGGTGTGGGGAACCCAGAGTTTTGGACCCCATGACTTTGTATGGTATTTCTCTTTTTGTCACAACAGATTTCTCTGTGTGAAATTCGGGCTGCTCTTCACAGGGAGAACGCGTCGCTACACTACAGCGCCACCACATCCTGTTCTACCAATTCACTCTGTGTGTGTGTGTGTGTGTGTGTGTGTTCGTGTGTGTATGTGTGCGTGTGTCTGTCTGCCCAGTGTCTGTGTGTGTGTATTTGGGCAATATCCGAAATTGTTCCCCACACTAGACGGAATGAGCAGTGTTCACAACTAGGCGTGGACGTTCATTCCGTCAGTCACACAGAGGGGTGGAGTGGAAGAAATGTGGATATTGCGTGTGTGTATGTGTGTGTGTGTGTGTCCGAGTGTCTATGTCAGTCTGTCTGTCAGTGTATGTGGTTGAATGCTTATTAAATGTGTGTATATGTACGTGTTGAACACAGTAAGTTGAGCACGCAGTTAACGTCCACGCTGTTGATGTTCTCAGCGCCTGACTCCGTGAATCCTAATGCAGTGATGTGTAGCGATCTGACGGGTGTTTGAACAGCCAGACCTTCACGTTCACGGACACAATCGCGGCCGGCCTTCAGTCGTGCTCACGGTGCACAGTGTACTCCACTGACGCTGGGGATCAGTTTCGTTCCACGTGGTTTTTTTGTACAGGATCAGTCGGAGTTACCTTTCCTTCTTCCCGCCTCGCCATCCTTCTCTGTCTCTCCCTCCGCCCCCCCTCCCCCCCCACCCTCTCTCTGTCTGTATTTGTCTGTCTGTCTCTGTCTCTCTCTCTCTCTTTACCTCCTTCCTCTTTGAGTTTATTTTCTTTGGTAGCACTGGGGAGATCAAAAAATTAATGACTTATGGTCCGTCCAACCTGCCCACCTTCTCCCCCCCCCCCCCCTCCCCCCCGCCCCCCTTCCCTTTCTCCTCTACCTCTCCCCATTTCCCACCTCCCCCCACCTCAATCCACCACCACCACCACCACCCCCCACCCACCCCACCCCCCTTCCCTTTCTCCTCTACCTCTCCCCTTTTCCCACCTCCCCCCACCTCAATCCACCACCACCCCACCCCCCTTCCCTTTCTCCTCTACCTCTCCCCATTTCCCACCTCCCCCCACCTCAATCCACCACCACCCCCACCCCCCTTCCCTTTCTCCTCTACCTCTCCCCTTTTCCCATCTCCCCCCACTCTCAATTCCCCCTCCACCCCCCCCCCCCCCCCTTTTTTTCTTTTTTTTTTAATTTGCGCCTCTCAACCTCTGTTTCTTCCCCGCGAAATGCAAGGCACCAAGATGGAAAGCCATTTTGTTCCGCTCTTCAATCTTGACATTTGTCTTCTTTTTTTTTTCTTTTTTTTTTTTGGATAATTTTTTTCTTCCTTGATTTTTCTTTCTTTCTCGCTTTCCTTTCTTTGATGATCGGTTTTTAATCACCTTCCGAAACGTTTCCAGGCGTTCAAACCAATACTTCCTCTCACTGTGCCTTGTCTCATAGTGCCGGCTGGTCGCTCAGTGAAACAGTCCAAGGTCAACGGCTCCGTGGCTTTTAACAACCACCAGACGCCGTGAATTCATATTCACCGTTATGTGCCCAGGGCTTCGGCATAGGAAGGAGGGGCCCAGTCCTCTCCTTCCGCCATTCAAACCTTTCCCCCAACTGAAGTCAAAAGGTACACCCATTCACACACACCCGGGTGTGGAGAAGTGAGGAACATTGGGAGTAAAACGTCTTCCTGAAGGACTGACGAATACCACACCACTGACGCCGAACGGGGATTCGAACCCTGACCACTCGTGAACACAGGATCACAAGTCCAACGCCTAACCCACTCCGCCACCGTGCCCCCTTTGTTCAAAGAGTAAAGAGCAGTTCCAGCTTAACTCACTCAGTACGGCCAGTCCTCTCTTCTCCTCTACACAGACCCCTCAGATGTCCAGTGAGTGTCTGAATGACCCAACCTTTAGCTTCCGTCGTCAGAATTGTGGTATTCTTTGTCAACATTCACCTCTTCAGTATAAGAGCCTTCCGCTTGCAATATTTTGATGATGGTAACTGGGGTGAAACGCTGTTAACGTCGTCTCTTTCGCCGTTCGTATGGAGAGAGTTAACCGGGTCGGGTTGACGTTTAAAACGAGAGTCACGTGCACAAACAAAGGGAGGTAGTGTCATCATCCTACAGTCCCAATTAAGCCCCTTGCGCATGTGTGTGTGTTGGTAGGTGAGGGCGGGAGGGCGGGTGGGAGCGGAGGGGTGAAGTGGTAAGTGAGGGAGAGGAAAAGGGGAGGGGGTTAATGGAGGAGGTGGAGGTAGAAAAGCAGAAATGCCACTTCTTTTTTTTCTGGAAGTACTTTCTTTCATTCTTTCGCTTGTTCATTCGTTCCTTTCCGGATACCAACCAAGTATTTTTGCATGTATTTGTATTTCTTTTTTATCACAACAGATTTCTCTGTGTGAAATTCGGGCTGCTCTCCCCAGGGAGAGCGCGTCGCTACACTACAGCGCCACCCTTTTTTCGTTGTTTTTTTCCTGCGTGCAGTTTTGTTTGTTTTTTTCCAGTCGAAGTGGATTTTTCTACAGAATTTTGCCAGGAACAACCCTTTTGTTGCCGTGGGTTCCTTTACGTGCACTAAGTGCATGCTGCACACCGGACCTCGGTTTATCGTCTCATCCGAATGACTAGCGTCCAGACTACCACTCAAGGTCTAGTGGAGGGGGAGAAAATATCGGCGGCTGAGCCGTGATTCGAACCAGCGCGCTCAGATTCTCTCGCTTCCTAGGCGGACGCGTTACCTCTAGGCCATCACTCCACTACCATAAAGTGCTTCTCTTCACGAAGTGAGGAACAGAGTAAAAAAAACAACAAAAACAACAACAACAACGTATCTGTAGACTATAAGTGTAGGGTTGTATGTTTGTTCTGTTAGTATATGTGTTAATGTGTGTGTGTGTGTTAGTATGTATGTTCGTGTGTGTGTGTTTGTCACTGTGTGTGTGTGTGTGTGTGTACATGCGTGTGTGACGTCTCCCCTCCTGCAGTACAATAAGTGATTCTCTCTCATAACGATTGTTCTTCTGGATTCGACCCGGTCACTGTGAGGATTAACCCCTTGTCTGCTGCTGACGAGTATGCTGTCACCTCACTGAGATGCAGCTCACAGAGCTCACAGGACAGGATGTCAGTGAAGGGCTGTCACCTCACTGAGGTGCAGCTCACAGGACAGGATGTCAGTGAAGGGCTGTCACCTCACTGAGATGCAGCTCACAGAGCTTACAGGACAGGATGTCAGTGAAAGGCTGTCACCTCCTCAGAGCTAACAGGACAGGATATCAGTGAAGGGCTGTCACCTCACTGAGATGCAGCTCACAGGACAGGATGTCAGTGAAGGGCTGTCACCTCGCTTACAGGACAGGATGTCAGTGAAGGGCTGTCACCTCACTGAGGTGCAGCTCACACAGCTTACAGGACAGGATGTCAGTGAAGGGCTGTCACCTCGCTTACAGGACAGGATGTCAGTGAAGGGCTGTCACCTCACTGAGGTGCAGCTCACAGGACAGGATGTCAGTGAAGGGCTGTCACCTCCTCAGAGCTCACAGGACAGGATGTCAGTGAAGGGCTGTCACCTCACTGAGATGCAGCTCACAGAGCTCACAGGACAGGATGTCAGTGAAGGGCTGTCACCTCACTGAGATGCAGCTCACAGGACAGGATGTCAGTGAAGGGCTGTCACCTCACTGAGATGCAGCTCACAGAGCTCACAGGACAGGATGTCAGTGAAGGGCTGTCACCTCCTCAGAGCTAACAGGACAGGATGTCAGTGAAGGGCTGTCACCTCACTGAGATGCAGCTCACAGAGCTCACAGGACAGGATGTCAGTGAAGGGCTGTCACCTCACTGAGTTGTAGCTAACAGGACAGGATATCAGTGAAGGGCTGTCACCTCCTCAGAGCTAACAGGACAGGATGTCAGTGAAGGGCTGTCACCTCACTGAGATGCAGCTCACAGGACAGGATGTTAGTGAAGGGCTGTCACCTCACTGAGATGCAGCTCACACAGCTTACAGGACAGGATCTCCGTCACCATTCTACATCAGGACTTCTCTAGGGCCTGCATTGCTTTTGTTCAGCAAAAACCGATGGCACCATTGGAAAGTACACGTAGGTTGTGATCGCGCTTCACATTCAGTCCACAGTGATCTCATTTCGCCAAAGTTCAGCTGTCAAGAGATGGAGGATATATCTTAGCATGGTGAAGAGAAAAAAAACCCAACGAGTGTGTGTCTGCCGATTATCTGTTTTCAGTTTGTTTGAGTTCCTACCAGTGAGGTGTCTTTTGCTAGTGTGTCGTGATAGTGACGCCATTCTCCAGGAAGACTGTCCAGCCACAATCGGTGCTGCACCAGATACATCACCCAGAGCACAGCTCCATTGTCTCCAGCAGAGACTGGAGGATGCGCACGACTGACAGTGATGCATACAGGGCCTTGATCATTTGGATGATGATGATGGTGATGATGATGATGATGATTTTGATAATTTTTTTTTAATTTTTTATTACTTAATTTTCCGTTGCTTATCTTTGATAGTTTTACTTAAAGCAAACGAACGCACACGCTTCAGCACGAGTGAAAAACCCGTGCATGTTGCACGTTTTGTGCGTGTGGAAAGAGATGAGGGGAAATATGGGCGGCGGGGGGTGGGGGGGTGGGGGGGTGGTGTGGAGGCAGCTTAAGGTAGCTGTAGACAAAATAACTAAAAGGCTTCAGGATTTTCTTCAAGTGCAGTGTGCTGTTTCAGTGTCTTGTGATAGTTGTGGTTTTTACTGCTGATTGTCCCGCTGTCAAAGTATTAGAGGAATATTCTTTTTTCATAGTTTTCATGTTTCGCAAATGATCTGTGTGTGTGTGTGTGAGAGAGAGAGAGAGAGAGAGAGAGAGAGAGAGATTTTGTTTTTAAGTAAACGTTTGGGCGTACGCATTGCATTTCACAAAAGTACATTTCATTATCATTCGGCATGTGAAAGTTAACATATTTGCTGATCTGTTTTAACTCCTAATGGATTTGGGAGTGTTGGCGCTTTACTCTGTGTGTGTGTGTGTGTGTGTGTGTGTGTGAGAGAGAGAGAGAGAGAGAGAGAGAGAGACAGTTCATTGTACATTGGCTTTGGACCACAATACAAAGACAGATGTGTTTATGAGAGAGAGAGAGAAAGAGAGAGAGAGAGAGAGGGGGGGGAGGTTTACATGTTTTTATTGTAATCAAAGTATTTCAGTATAAAGATGCATTTAATGCCTGTTTCAGTGGTGAGATGCATTTAATACAGCATTTGAATGACTTATATAGGCTCATTTTAAAGATTATTTTGTGTGTGGATGTAGTTGAATTTGATGTGGTTGAACTTATTTTTAGATCGATTTTTCAGTAAAGTTCGTGCTGCCATTTTTCTAGTTTGTGTGAGGTTCCATATTATCTGTGTGTGTGTGTGTGTGTGTGTGTGTGTGTGTGTGCGTGCGTGCGTGCGCGCGCGCTTTTGTATTTGTGCGTGTATAAGCGAATCTGCATGCGTCTTCCTTTTGTGTATGATTGTGCACGTGGGGAAGGGAGGAAAGCGGTAGGAGGGGAAACGTGTGTGGGTGTGTCTGTTTGTGTGTGTGTGGGTGTGTCTGTTTGTGTGGGTGTGTGTCTGTGTGGGTGTGTCTGTGTGGGTGTGTCTGTCTGTGTGTCGCTCATTTCACGCTCACTGGATTGGTCTGCATCGATGTCTGCTTCGTTTGTGCTTCACTTTTACGTCTTTTCACCCCGCGTGTGATTGTGTGTGTGTGTGTGTGTGTGTGTGTGTGTGTGTGTGTGTGTATAAAAAGGACCACTTTTTGAATGATTTTCCGGAGATAGTGTGTCTCTGTGTGTCTGTGTTTGTTTGTCTCTCTGTATGTGTGTGAGTGTATGTGTGTTTGAGAGACAGACAGACAGACAGACAGGCAGACAGGCAAATTAGCTCAATAGGCGAAGCGGTGATGGTGGGTAGGCGAAATGGGACAGAGTCCAACTCTCAAGGGGCCATGGAGGGCAAGCGGCCCGATCAAAGACTAGGCCAAACGGAAGTAGGTGAAATGGCACATGCTACCCCCTGGACAAGTTGACCTGAAGGTTTCTTTGCCAACAGGTCGTTACACTCCGCTTCAAGGCAAGACAAACCAGAACGACTGTGGCTGAACTTAATGGTCGACAGCCTGCAGACGACATGGAACAGAAATCGGGTCGCACTGACGGGCGCAACAGCCGAGTGGTTAAAGCGTTGAACTTTCAATCTGAGGGTCCCGGGTTCGAATCTCGGTAACGGCGCCTGGTGCCGGGGCAAAGGGTGGAGATTCTTCCGATCTCCGTGGTCAACATACGTGCAGACCTGCTTGTGCCTGAACCCCCCCCCCCCCCTTCCCCCCCCTTCGTGTGTATACGCAAGCAGAAGATCAAATACGCACGTTAAAGATCCTGTAATCCATGTCAGCGTTCGGTGGGTTATGGAAACAAGAACATACCCAGCATGCACACCCCCGAGTATGTCTGCCTGGATGGCAGTGTAAAAACGGTCATACACGTAAAAGCCCACTCGTGTACATTCGAGTGAACGTGGGAGCTGCAGCCCACGAACGAAGAAGGAGAAGGTCGCAGTGAAACGGGTGCATCTAAGGACGCTCAGATTTCTCAGTCCACTAAAGACCGCTTCGGCTCACAAACACCAGCCCAACACCACTGTTGTTAACAGCTGTTCCCGTGTCTTGGATCATTTGCTGGCCAGCTGAATCAAGACAAACGCTTGGCTGACTGATATGGATAGCTATGTAGCGTCTATCCTCGGTAAAGGACCAAGCTGTAAGCGCTCTGAGAACACGGGGTCATTGGCACAACAGGTTCTCTTCCTGGCTAAAGCTGACTGAGAGATGCCACTTTGGGGCGCTCATCATGCGTTTCCTGTGTCAGTCAGTCAGACTTCAGTCAGTCATACACACACAGAGAGAGGGAAGAAGGACGGTTTTCTTTTTTTCGGTGTTTTGTTACCGTTTTTATAGCTTAATTATTGATTTGTTTACACTTTCTTTCTTCACCATATCTAATTCATGTGTGTGTGTCTGTCTGTCTGTTCGTTCTTTAGTTCAGCGTCTTTTCACTATCGGTGAAATTAGACGATAAAAAAAAGAAAAAAAAAAGGGTGTCTGTGTGGGGGGAGGGGAGGGAAGTGGAAAGAAAAGGTAGAAAACTACCAACAACTGCATACCTAACATGCAGTAACATTTAACAGTAACAATTCAATAATAATAATAATAATAATCGGAAACCATTAACACAATTCTGAAGTAAATTAAAGGAATGTAGAAATAGGGCTATGAACTAATGCCTGTCAAAGTTCGACCATAAGAACCTCGTCAGAAATAACTTTCGGAAAATCATCTACAGAGTAGTTATTCTCTTTGAAATACTTGGTACGTAAGGTGTGTGTCTGTGTGTGTGTTTGTGTGGTTATTCATATATCCATATATTCATCTGTTTATCATTAGTTCACTGCTGGTGTTTTACTGTTAAAAGGCTGCAGCTTGGTAAAACCATGTGACGGATACTTTCTTCTTTCTTTGCTTACACTCTTCACTTTTTTTTTTCTTTCTTTTTTTTTATGAGGGCGGGGGGTGAGGTTTGCAGTAACAAGTATTTCACTGGCCTGTGATAGCTACATAATGTTAAGGAACTATTGAAATAATATTGCACATTCTTTTTTTTTCTTTTTATACATTTGTTACTGATATCTTACTGAACCAAGAAATTAATGGTAGGTTTGTAACTTTGCACTGATTGTTTTTATCATGATCATCATTTTTATCAAATAAGTATCCATATAATTCATTCATTCATACATCACTGAACTTCAGTAGCTCACTGGGCTAATATATATATATATATATATATATATATGTGTGTGTGTGTGTGTGTGTGTTTGTGAGTGTGTGTGTGTATGTATGTATGTAGTCGGTGGAACTTTGCAATAGATGTGTGTGTGTGTGTGTGTGTGTGTGAATTGTGATAACTCACTAACGTAGAGAAATTCTGTTTATCTATTAGTTTGTTTGCTTATTTTGTTTTTTTATTTTCTTATTTTACTTTCTTTTTTTTATTCTTATTTTACGAATAATTCCATTGCTCGTTGAATATCACTGAACCCTGCAGCAGTTAATGGCATTCAGAATTTACTGCTATTTATGTTCTTTTTTTTTTAAATGCCGACATGTGATAAATACTCACTGACTATAGAGTCCGACTCTGACCATCAGGACAGTTGAGGAGGCAACTGCTGTCTCGATTATCTGGGCTAGAATTTGATTATAGTGGAGAATGCCTGTCTGCCAAATTACCTCCCCACTCTCTCGGCCAAGAGGGATGGGTTAGGGCAGCTTGCGGTAAGATGGTTGTCACGGTCGCTAAGCCGAAACTTATTTCCCTTTCCCAACCCCCCCTAACTGATGACACTCCCACACAATGACACTAACAAAAACAAAATAATATGAAGCCACAGATAAAAGAAACAAATGTTTTTATACTCAAACAGCCAATTGTAATGAAAGCAAAGAAAATACACTTACATATATATATATATATATATAAACTATTGATACACACACGCACGCCCTTGCACACACACACACAAATCACGAAATAAAGTCAGCCATGGCGTTGACATCAACGATGGTAGAATAGCTGACAACGTCAATGAAGACTGAAGTGAAGACGACAAGGACGAAGATGCAGCGAAGACGCCGATGATGATGAAGGGAAAGCAACGACGACAACAACCATAGACAACGACGACAGCGACGACGAAGCGAAGACAACGACGACGACGACGGCAGCAGGGGCGCAGGCTAGGATGACGGCAGCAACAGATGATGAAACACGCCTGCAAAACACGCCCCAGACAACGTGCACACAACACAATACACACGCTCTGTGTTGACAAGGAGGGTGCACAAATAGGTGACGTCTTGTTCCTGGCCTCAGCAAAACACAAACACAAGCGATGACAGCACAGCAGCTACCTCATCGAGAGGCAGGAGACACTTCCGAACGAAAGAATAAAGAAAACCTGGACTTGACCCGCTGATCAAACCAGCACATAGAATTAGCACCAACACAAACTTGCCAATGTCATGGTTGACCAGATGGCTAGGCACTCAGCTACACGAAATTTGTCATTAAGGACAGTAGGTCCACAGGAATGACTATTCGAGAAAGAAGATTAAACAAAAAAAACAACAAAAAAACTACTCCACTCGCTAGTCGATGGCCCTGACCCTTCAGCTGAACAAAAAGAAAAACTCAGACTGATGACTAACCGCAACACATGAACACGACATGGAACAAAACCCCCAAAAAACAACGTTGCTCCTCACCTACGACAAACTCCGCATGGATGACGTCAATATCTATGCAATTACCAATGATTTGACGTCAATCATTCTTTGTGCACCGAAAATCCACTTTTTGGCACCACATCACCACATGAAAGACAAAGGTTACAGACAAAATCATTCGAAGCAGTCAGTTGGTCTGATGCAGATTGCTCAATAAAACAAAAGCTTTACCTTCCAAGTGAAGCAGGTTGTAAACGTAAGGATACTCCACAAACACGACATTGACTACCCCGAACACAGTTACTTCCCTGCATCACAATACAGCAGCAAGCACACGTGTGGAATGCACCAATTATGACTATATATATACACACACACATATATATATATACATATATTTTTTTTTTTAGAGAGGAGATAACAATTCGTCTTCCCAGTGCTGAGAGACAGAATGGCCTAGCCGTATAAAATTTCGAGAACCAGAAAAAGAAAAATAACAGAACAAACACATCTTTTGCTCAGTGTGACAATTCCCCCGCCTCAAGATTTAGAACAGTATGTTCTAAATCAACAAGCAAAACCTCACACTGAGCAGGATATACAAACAACCCAGGACCTGCACCAACACGAATTAGGACCTCACAACCGACTCAGATAATCGGCCACCAAATTTTCCCAGCCAGGAATCGCCTGGACCTTGAACTGAAAAGGTTGCAGTTGAAGAGCCCAGCAAGTGACTCTTCCACTCACCGACTTCATCTTGTCCAGAAATTGTAGGGGCGAATGGTCTCTCTGAACGATGAATGGGGTCCCATAAAGGTAGGACTGAAACTTTTGAATCCCCCATACCACTGCCAAACATTCTTTCTCAACGATTGGACAATTCTTTTCAGCTGACACTGTAAACAGGACTGACAATATCGACGAATGTCGTCACACATGCCAGGCCAGTAAAAACTATCCCTTATTCTCTCACGGGTTTTCCTGACCCCGAGACGCCTGGACATAGGAATGTCATGTCCCAAACTCAACACAGCGTGACGCAGCTCCTTGGGAACGCACACTTGCGTCGACTCTCCTTTAGGACCTTGATATCGTCGCATCAACACCCCACCTTTCCTAAAAAATGATGCGTGTCCGTATCCAGTGGCCATCTCTGCACCAGAGTCACAATCTTCCCTGGCTCGTCTCAAAGACTCATCCCCTTCTTGCATGAGAGCCAACGTGTCAGGGGTGGTTTCCAAAACGCATTCTTGGACAGGCAAAACCTCTTGTGCCTGACCTTCTTGCCTCCTCTGAGCACAGGTTCGCACTGCACTGACCAAAGCCGGGTCAGCATACACGGGGACACTCGTCCACACGGCCTCTCCAGGCCTACGTGTGAAGTTGCCGATGAGGACATCCTCCACAGGACTGGCCATCACCAGGACCTCTACCCTTCCCTTTATGAAAGGCGAATCCAGATCTATCACAGCTACGGGCAAAAGACTTTGGCACTGTGACGAAGCCAACACCACTGGCACCGATTCACCTGTAAAAGCTGAAGCTGAGACCAGCCGTTTTGCCACTACCGTGTATCCTGCTCCAGTGTCCCGTAGCCCTTCCACCAACATGCCATTTACGTTGACCATGCACCGAGGATTGTACTGTTTGTTAGCACAGGTGCCACAGAGAGTAGGTACTACTTGGCTCGAGGCTTTAAATCTGTTGCGGACCAACTGAATGGGTGCAGGCTCTGGACAATGACGAGCCAAATGTCCTTCCTTTTGGCAGTTGTAGCACACTACAGATGCCCTTGATCCTGATGATCTTGGCATCCTGGAATAGGTATGATCATTCCCCCCATTGTTCGGGTTACTATTTTCAGGACTACTGTTTCTCTGGACCATTTCTGCTTGACAATTTCTCTCTCCAAGAGACTGTTCCTGTCCATTTGACCCTTGCCTGTCTCGCTTAGCCTCCCTGCCCATTCTTTTGGCTTCTGCCAGAACAGTGGCTTCTCTTGCTGCATCATCAACAGTAGACGGACGTGATCTTTTTACCTCAACTATGAATTCAGAACTGAGCATCTGAAAGAACTGTTCCTGCATCAAAAGATCTTTGACGTCCTCCACGTTGTTTTCGTTCTTCCCTGCTGTCACGCACCATAACGAAAACCACCGCCTCATCCTCTCGAGTAGCTGGGTGAACGTCTCAGCCGGTTCCTTTTTGATATTTCGAAATTTTTTCCGGTAAGCTTCAGCGTCGAGACGGAAATGCTGAAACAGTGCGGTCTTGACCGTATGGTAGTCAGTCAGTTCTGTAGGGGACAATCTCAGTACTGCCTCTCTCGCCTTGCCCCGCAGAAGGGGAATTAATCGAGTGGACAGAGATGAATCATTCCAGTGACAGAGACCAGCGATACGCTCAAAGTGGGTGATGAATGCGTCAACATCATCATCATCTCCCAAAGGATCTAGGTGGACGTGTTTTGTTTCCTCAACTTCCAACTGTCTACATCGATGTTCCGACTGGGTCTGCATTTCCTTTTCTTTGAGCTGTACCTCCTTGAGTTTAATTTCTAGCTCAGCCTGCTTAAGAGCCTTCTCTTCCTCGTCTTTCTTTCTAAGGCGGGCTTCTTCTCTCTCTTCTTTCTCTCTAAGGCGGGCTTCTTCTCTCTCTTCTTTCTCTCTAAGGCGGGCTTCTTCTCTCTCTTCTTTCTCTTTCTGCCGAGCAAGCTGTTCCTGTCTGGTGACTCTTTCTTCCTCATTTCTCATAGACTCGGTGATGAACTTGGCCAGTGCCTCGCCCTGAAGTCCCATTCGTGCTCCCAGCTGACCTAAGTTCACATACATGTCCTCTCGAGCAGGAGCAGAACCCGCCAGTCTAATTTCAGTCTCCTCAGTAGCCATAATGTCGTCCGGATTATATTGTGGGGTCGCACGGGTATGACGAGGCATAAGCTTTAGCAAGCCGACGCGTTTCTAGTTTTTACACAACTGACGGGGTGGGGGGTGGGAGGAGTAAATATTCAGCCGAAGCTTAAATAAGTAAGTAATTTGTCAACCCCAGATTCGAATCAAATCAAGCCACATCTACCGCCCAAAGACCAGCCAACCGGTGGGGCTATTGCCACACGTGTGACTATACTAACACATTCCCTGGGTAACAATATTACTCACAAGGGAATCAAATATAAACTAAACGAATATCCTCATTCGTGACCACCTTGCCCTGAACTGAGCCAGTTCGAATGCCCATCCACAATCGACTACAATCATCAAACTACAGTTTGTTGTAAAACAACCCAACATAAACTGGCGTCACTGTCCCATCTCCCTGACATGAATGCAATTGCAAAAACTGTCATATCACGTATCCACCTCAGTGAGGATATATATAACAAACCAATCAAGAATCAACATCAACCACCAAAGAGCAACTCCAAATCGAAATCAAATTCATTACCACAAAGCAAAGAAATGCATGAAGTAATTGACACACACCCAAGTGCAAGTATGTGCATACACATATCATACCATATGATATATACATGTAAACATGGCGCCAGACACAATGCATACACAACACTCAACAACACAAGTTGACAAGCCCTGCCCAGCAATATATAGCTACGGGAGGATACTACGTACAGCCACCCGGGACTATCGTACACGCCCGCCAAACACCCACTGCTATAACACTAATGATCAAGACAAGGACACCCCTCCCTCCTGCCCCCCTAACCTATATCCTAACCCAGCTAAACAAATCCCAACACACACTAACTAAAAATTACCCCGCATCTCCACCATTTGTCACGGTCGCTAAGCCGAAACTTATTTCCCTTTCCCAACCCCCCCCTAACTGATGACACTCCCACACAATGACACTAACAAAAACAAAATAATATGAAGCCACAGATAAAAGAAACAAATGTTTTTATACTCAAACAGCCAATTGTAATGAAAGCAAAGAAAATACACTTACATATATATATATATATATAAACTATTGATACACACACGCACGCCCTTGCACACACACACACAAATCACGAAATAAAGTCAGCCATGGCGTTGACATCAACGATGGTAGAATAGCTGACAACGTCAATGAAGACTGAAGTGAAGACGACAAGGACGAAGATGCAGCGAAGACGCCGATGATGATGAAGGGAAAGCAACGACGACAACAACCATAGACAACGACGACAGCGACGACGAAGCGAAGACAACGACGACGACGACGGCAGCAGGGGCGCAGGCTAGGATGACGGCAGCAACAGATGATGAAACACGCCTGCAAAACACGCCCCAGACAACGTGCACACAACACAATACACACGCTCTGTGTTGACAAGGAGGGTGCACAAATAGGTGACGTCTTGTTCCTGGCCTCAGCAAAACACAAACACAAGCGATGACAGCACAGCAGCTACCTCATCGAGAGGCAGGAGACACTTCCGAACGAAAGAATAAAGAAAACCTGGACTTGACCCGCTGATCAAACCAGCACATAGAATTAGCACCAACACAAACTTGCCAATGTCATGGTTGACCAGATGGCTAGGCACTCAGCTACACGAAATTTGTCATTAAGGACAGTAGGTCCACAGGAATGACTATTCGAGAAAGAAGATTAAACAAAAAAAACAACAAAAAAACTACTCCACTCGCTAGTCGATGGCCCTGACCCTTCAGCTGAACAAAAAGAAAAACTCAGACTGATGACTAACCGCAACACATGAACACGACATGGAACAAAACCCCCAAAAAACAACGTTGCTCCTCACCTACGACAAACTCCGCATGGATGACGTCAATATCTATGCAATTACCAATGATTTGACGTCAATCATTCTTTGTGCACCGAAAATCCACTTTTTGGCACCACATCACCACATGAAAGACAAAGGTTACAGACAAAATCATTCGAAGCAGTCAGTTGGTCTGATGCAGATTGCTCAATAAAACAAAAGCTTTACCTTCCAAGTGAAGCAGGTTGTAAACGTAAGGATACTCCACAAACACGACATTGACTACCCCGAACACAGTTACTTCCCTGCATCACAATACAGCAGCAAGCACACGTGTGGAATGCACCAATTATGACTATATATATACACACACACATATATATATATACATATATTTTTTTTTTTTAGAGAGGAGATAACAATTCGTCTTCCCAGTGCTGAGAGACAGAATGGCCTAGCCGTATAAAATTTCGAGAACCAGAAAAAGAAAAATAACAGAACAAACACATCTTTTGCTCAGTGTGACAATGGTCTCCAAAGACCAACAAGCCCCCCCCCCCACCCACCCCCCCACCCCCAGGGCTGCAGCACTAAGAGCCAGCGAAATCTTGCCTCCCAATTCTGTTTGAGAGTCAGAGTTGTTCACAAATGGCTAAGCTGCAAATTAAATATGCCACTGCTGTGGAGAAACCATTTTGATCATGCAGCTTCCACTTTGCTGTTGGCCCAACTGTAAGAGTCCTGCTTCACGTGTGACAGCTCAGTCTCTTCAGCTGTGTTTGTTGGCTTTTAGGATCCCTCCCCCGCACACCCCCCCCCCCCCATTCCTCCCTCACTCCCCCCCCCCCCCCCCCGCCCCCCAATCATTAAGCCCACCATCATCTCGCGCTGCAGAAGAAACCAGGGCAGCTTCCGCTCACAGGAAGTGCAGGAGGGGCCCAGTCTTCTCCTTCCCCTGTTTAAACTCTCCCCCAACAAACCGAGTCAGGTAACCCGTGAACACCTGTGTGAAGTGGTGAATATGGGGACTGAAGGGCCTGTTTCCCTGTGGACATAACAACACCACGCCCTCACGGCGAATCGAACCCCGACCACTGGATTGCAACTCCAACGCCTTACGGATTCAGCCACTGACGGTAAAAAGATGTGAAAACGTCAATGTTCAACCCCCCCCCCCCCCCCTCCACCCCTCCCCACAATCCCACTCCTCCATACCCCCTTCCCCCCACCCCCTCCCCACAATCCCACTCCTCCATACCCCCTTCCTCCCCCCCACCCCCTCCCCACAATCCCACTCCTCCATACCCCCTTTCCCCCTCCACCCCCTCCCCACAATCCCACTCCTCCATACCCCCTTCCTCCCCCCCACCCCCTCCCCACAATCCCACTCCTCCATACCCCCTTCTCCCCCCCCTCCCCACCCCACAATCCCACTCCTCCATACCCCCTTCCTCCCCCCCCCCCTCCCCACAATCCCACTCCTCCATACCCCCTTCCCCCCCCACCCCCTCCCCACAATCCCACTCCTCCATACCCCCTTCCCCCCCCCCCCTCCCCACAATCCACTCCTCCATACCCCCTTCCCCCCCCACCCCCTCCCCACAATCCCACTCCTCCATACCCCCATACCCCCCACCCCCTCCCCACAATCCCACTCCTCCATACCCCCTTCTCCCCACCCCCTCCCCACAATCCCACTCCTCCATACCCCCTTCTCCCCCCCACCCCCTCCCCACAATCCCACTCCTCCATACCCCCTTTCCCCCTCCACCCTCCCCACAATCTCACTCCTCCATACCCCCTTCCCCCCCACCCCCTCCCCACAATCCCACTCCTCCATACCCCCTTCCCCCCCACCCCTCCCCACAATCCCACTCCTCCATACCCCTTCCCCCCCCCCACCCCCTCTCCCCACAATCCCACTCCTCCATACCCCCTTCCCCCCCACCCTTCCCCACAATCTCACTCCTCCATACCCCCTTCCCCCCACCCCCTCCCCACAATCCCACTCCTCCATACCCTCTTCCTCCCCCCACCCTTCCCCACAATCCCACTCCTCCATACCCCCTTCCCCCCCACCACACCCCCTCCCCACAATCCCACTCCTCCATACCCCCTTCCTCCCCCCCACCCCCTCCCCACAATCCCACTCCTCCATACCCCCTCCCCCCCCCCACCCCCTCCCCACAATCCCACTCCTCCATACCCCTTCCTCCCCACCCCCTCCCCACAATCCCACTCCTCCATACCCCTTCCCCCCCACCCCCTCCCCACAATCCCACTCCTCCATACCCCCTCCCCCCCCCCACCCCCTCCCCACAATCTCACTCCTCCATACCCCTTCCTCCCCACCCCCTCCCCACAATCCCACTCCTCCATACCCCTTTCCCACCCACCCCCTCCCCACAATCCCACTCCCCCATACCCCCTTCCTCCCCCACACCCCCTCCCCACAATCCCACTCCTCCATACCCCCTTCCTCCCCCACACCCCCTCCCCACAATCCCACTCCTCCATACCCCCTTCCTCCCACCCTGTTCCCACAATCCCACGCCTCCATACCCCCTTCCTCCCACCCTGTTCCCACAATCCCACGCCTCCATACCCCCCCCACCCCCTCCCCACAATCCCACTCCTCCATATCCCCTTCCCACCCACACCCTCCCCACAATCCCACTCCTCCATACCCCCTTCCCCCCACCCCCTCCCCACAATCCCACTCCTCCATACCCCCTTCCCCCCCACCCCCTCCCCACAATCCCACTCCTCCATACCCCCTTCCACCCCCACCCCCTCCCCACAATCCCACTCCTCCATACCCCCTTCCTCCCCCCCACCCCCTCCCCACAATCTCACTCCTCCATACCCCCTTCTCCCCCACCCCCTCCCCACAATCCCACTCCTCCATACCCCCTTCATTCCCCCCACCCCCTTCCCACAATCTCACTCCTCCATACCCCCTTCCTCCCCCCCACCCCCTCCCCACAATCTCACTCCTCCATACCCCCTTCCACCCCCACCCCCTCCCCACAATCCCACTCCTCCATACCCCCTTCCTCCCCCACACCCCCTCCCCACAATCCCACTCCTCCATACCCCCTTCCTCCCACCCTGTTCCCACAATCCCACGCCTCCATACCCCCTTCCTCCCACCCTGTTCCCACAATCCCACGCCTCCATACCCCCCCCACCCCCTCCCCACAATCCCACTCCTCCATACCCCCTTCCCCCCCACCCCCTCCCCACAATCCCACGCCTCCATACCCCCTTCCTCCCACCCTGTTCCCACAATCCCACGCCTCCATACCCCCCCACCCCCTCCCCACAATCCCACTCCTCCATACCCCCTTCCCCCCCACCCCCTCCCCACAATCCCACTCCTCCATACCCCCTTCCCCCCCACCCCCTCCCCACAATCCCACTCCTCCATACCCCCTTCCTCCCCCCACCCCCTCCCCACAATCCCACCCCTCCATACCCCCTTCCTCCCCCCCACCCCCTCCCCACAATCCCACTCCTCCATACCCCCTTCCTCCCCACCCCCTCCCCACAATCCCACTCCTCCATACCCCCTTCCTCCCCACCCCCTCCCCACAATCCCACTCCTCCATACCCCCTTCCCCCCCACCCCCTCCCCACAATCCCACTCCTCCATACCCCCTTCCCCCCCACCCCCTCCCCACAATCTCACTCCTCCATACCCCCCACCCCCTCCCCACAATCTCACTCCTCCATACCCCCTTCCCCCCCACCCCCTCCCCACAATCCCACTCCTGCATACCCCCTTCCTCCCCCACCCACTCCCCACAATCTCACTCCTCCATACCCCCTTTCTCCCCCCCACCACCTCGTCTTTACCCTACCCTCACCATCCCACCACACCAAACTTTCCATCCCTCCCCCCACCCCCCAGTCCCCCCCCACCCCCCCCCCCACAGCGGGGAGGGTGGTAGTGGTGGTGGTAGGGGCGGGGAGGGGGGGCGGGGGAAACACAGGTGCAAAGGGGGGTTGGGGAGCGAACTCTAGAAACCCGCGGGTTCTTCTGTCGGCTGCTTATTTGCCCCTGGAAACGGGAGCCGGGCCTTGAACAAATACACAGCCATCTTGGAGAAACACAAGCCCGGAACACCGGGCCTAGTCTTCCACAGGGCTGGCATCGGCTGAAGCAACCTTTGTGCTGAAGTCAGTCAGCACGGTACAGTGAGAGAGGAGGGAGAGAGAAGGAGGAGGAGAGACAGACAGAAAGAGAGAAAGAGATTGGAAGAGAGCAAAAAAACAAAACAAAAAAACAGAGACAGTCAGACAGAGAAAGAGAGAGGAAGAGAAAAACAGAGAGACAGAGAGGGGAGGAGAGCGATAGACACAAAGACAGAGCTGACAGAGACAGACATAGACAGCAAGACTGACAGACAGAGCGAGAGAGACAGACATAGACAGCAAGACTGACAGACAGAGCGAGAGAGACAGACATAGACAGCAAGACTGACAGACAGAGCGAGAGAGACAGACATAGACAGCAAGACTGACAGACAGAGCGGGAGAGACAGACATAGACAGCAAGACTGACAGACAGAGCGAGAGAGAGAGAGAGAGAGGGAGAAAGAAAGATAGCAGCCGGCCTAACAGATTAGCGATACATACGGCATCCAAAGAAGCAGCCATATTGGCAAATCGATTCCCATACTGTTTTCTGAAATATGTTTCACCGAGTTGCAAAATGAACTATGACAGCCCGGACTTATCAATAGACAAATAAATGACACGGATTATCAAATGAACACTGGATCAGTCTGGTAAGGTTTATTCACTTACCGATGATAACAATTCATTTTGCCATATCTATTTATGTGCATCAGTTTTATATAACAATTTTCAAACTATCAGCCGTGATGATTAAACAACTGAAGTGACAAGCGCACTGAGTAAAGAAATAATGACTGGAGTCTCTATACAATGGAGAGAAACGATCTAATGAATCGTGTTCTCTGGAGTTTGAGAGATGCCTTTTCATTCGTACTACTTTATTTGGCTACATGTCTGTGCATTTATGTTTGTACCTATTGACTAACTGTTGTGTTTCTAGCTCTTGGCAAACTGCGAAGCAATGTTTTTTTGTATGATAGTCGTGCGTGACCATGGACGGGCGCAATAGCCGAGTGGTTAAAGCGTTGGACTTTCAATCTGAGGGTCCCGGGTTCGAATCACGGTGACGGCGCCTGGTGGGTAAAGGGTGGAGATTTTTCCGATCTCCCAGGTCAACATATGTGCAGACCTGCTAGTGCCTGAACCCCCTTCGTGTGTATACGCAAGCAGAAGATCAAATACGCACGTTAAAGATCCTGTAATCCATGTCAGCTTTCGGTGGGTTATGGAAACAAGAACATACCCAGCATGCACACCCCAGAAAGCGGAGTATGGCTGCCTACATGGCGGGTTTAAAAACGGTCATACACATAAAAGCCCACTCGCGCATATACGAGTGAACGTGGGAGTTGCAGCCCACGAACACAGTAGAAGAAGAAGAGGAAATGTGCGACCATGACCATCGGGCAGCAGAGAAGGCAACTGGTGTCCGGACTATCTGGGTTAAAAATAGACCATCGTGGAGAGTGTGCTGCCCTAGTTGCGTCCCCACTCTCTCGGCCAAGAGGGCATCAGGACAGTCAGTGTTGGGATGGTCCCCACAGGCCAGCTAGCCCACAAGACTGCAGCACTAAGATCCAGTGCAATCTTGCCTTCTAGTCTGACTGAGAGTCAGAGTCCTTCTTAAATGACTAACGGCAAAAAAAAAAGGCCATGAGTGAACGTGCTGCCAAGGAAGAGTGTACATAAATGACATGCTGCTACTTTACATCTCTTGGAATAGATAACATTTCAGGAGAGAAAAGAAAAAAATATCGTCGCTGGCTTAACCATTTTCGCTCCTCTCTACTCCTTCCCACCCCCACAACCTCCCCCACCACCCTCCCCAACCCCAACCTCCCCCACCTTCCCGTCTTTTGACATCAGATAGAACTGATTGATTCGGATCGCCAATTTTCCCATTATGGCCTCCTTCCTCATCACCCCCCGACCCCTCCCCTCCTCTCTTCCTCCCCCCAACCACCCACCCCTCCCCCCTCCCCACCACACACACACACCGACACCACTCTTCACACACACCCATCTCCTTCGCACACACGCACGCACTCCAGCACCCACCTCCCACCATCACCACCACCTCCCAGCTCACTCAGTCTTCAGTCTTACCTTGCAGCCCCCCCACCCCTTCACCCCTCCCCTCCCCACCCCACTCCTCCACAACCACCTCCCCCCCACATCCACTTCCCCCCCCTCCTCCGCACCCCCTAGCCAGCGCCGGCCTCCACTCCAGCCCCCCCCCCCACCCTTACTCCTAACCCCCAACACCCCCCCACACACACACACACACACACATACATTTTCTTTTTTTTTTCTCAACATAAATACACACATCCAGGCTTTAGGCATGCTTCATCAAGAGCAAAGCAAATGTCGACGTGTCAGTTATGCCCCCAGTCACCCTCTTCAAAACCAGGAGCCGGTTTAGTTGGGACTGCAATTTTCCCCCAGTTACAATTTGCTTGACGCTGACACTTGAAAGGCGGCATCAGGGGCGTGGGGGGGAATGGGGGATGGGTGGAGACGGGGGTGGGGGGGGCTGGTGGGCGGGAGGAGGGTGGAACTGCTCATCCCCCTGGTTCCGTGCTTCCTAGCTATGCCTTTCTTGTCTTCCTGTCGTTAGCGGGTCAATACTTTTTTTTTTCCCCCTCTCTAAACGGTCGGTAGTGCCATAGAATTCTAGCTGCGTAGCAAAAAGAAGGGGGGGGAACAAATAAATAAACAAATAGAAAACAAACAAACAAGCAAGCAACGTGTCTTCTGAATCTGAAGCATTAATTTTCAAGAAAAGGCGAAATCATATAGAATAGACATAAAACAAAACAAGCAGAATTTACTCTACTCACACACAGAGGAAAAGACACAAATTCACACGCACACTTTCTCTTTCTCTCTGTGTGTGTCTGTCTCTCTGTCTCTGTCTCTCTCTGTCTGTCTGTCTGTCTCTCGAGCGAGCGAGCGACATACATACATACAGACAGACAGAGAAGGAGAGAGAGATGATGATGATGATGATGTTTTATTGAAGAAACACATAAGGTTCATTTCAATGGGAGAGAGAGAGAGAGAGAGAGAGAGAGAGAGAGAGAGAGATAGACGTGGTGTAATGGTTAGCATCACTGAAAGTCAAATTGGAGGTCTCCGGTTTGAACCCAATCAAAGACATACAAATCACTGTGGAACCTTTTGGCCCCAGCACAACTCAGTTCCAGTAGTGTAGTTGCCCCCCCCCCTCCCTGGGATGTGTGTGTGTGCGTGTGTGTGTGTGTGTGTGTGTGTGTGCGTGCGTGTGTATGTGTGTGCGTGCGTGTGTGTGTGTGTGTGTGTGTGTGTGTGTGTGTGTGTGTGTGCGTGCGTGTGTGTGTGTGCGTGCGTGTGTGTGTGTGTGTGTGTGTGTGCGTGCGTGTGTGTGTGTGTGTGCGTGTGTGTGTGTGTGTGTGTGCGTGCGTGCGTGTGTGTGTGTGTGTGTGCGTGCGTGTGTGTGTGTGTGTGTGTGTGTGTGTGTGTGTGTGTGTGTGTGTGTGTGGTGTGGGCTCCAAAAGGGGAAGACTGGAACCGACCGTCATCCACAGCACGGATGTGTGCGTCTGTGAAGTCGTTGCTCTTTTTTTTTTTTTCCTGACCAACCCAGCAAGTGTTTGCATCTGTCGGGCCTGGGTGACACCTCGGCGTGACGTCATGAAAGGAAACGAAGAAGAGTCCAGGCCATGTCACGTGATCTGAAACTGATCAGAACGAATGCTCAGTCATGGCGTCACGATCATTATCGCCTTTTGTTCTTGAACAGCGTGAAAAAAAGATAACGAGAAATGATTATGGCCTTCAGTTCTGCATGGGGCGGGACGTATAGGCTCGCTTGCTCAGCTCTCGGAATGCCGGCCCTAGTGTCCTCCTTCCATGTCTTGCTCAGTTCCAGTCTGCCTGAAAATGTGGATGATTAACTCACTCAGTACGGCCAGTCCTCTCTTCTCCTCTACACAGACCCCTCGGATGTCCAGTGGGTGTCTCAATGACCCAACCTTTAGCTTCCGTCGTCAGAATTGTGGTATTCTTTGTCAACATTCACGTCTTCAGTATAAGAGCCTTCCGCTTGCAATATTTTGATGATGGTAATTGGGGTGAAACGCTGTTAACGTCGTCTCTTTCGCCGTTCGTATGGAAAGAGTTAAAGAAAAATAATTTTCCCTTTTTCCTTAACAACACTGCGTGCTGGGGGTGTGCTGAAGGTGGGGTGGTGGTTCAGTTTGGAGGGAGGGCGGGGCGGGCCGGGGGAGCGGGGGGGGGGGGGGGGGGGGGGGGGGTAAATATTTATATACAGTTTCCAATCAGCGCAAATTGCTCAGCTGCTCGAGCCTAAATGTTCTTGCTGACAATGTTTTCAGTCATGGTACTCATCATCATGATCATCATCGTCGTCGTTGTCTTCGTCGTCATCATCATCAGCATCATCACCATCGTCATCATCGTCATCGTCGTCATCATCATCATCATAGCTACATCTGATGCATAGATTATAATCAGGTGCTAAGAGCAAGTCAGCACAATAAGAAATTATCAGAAAGCCGTACACGGAAAGGAGAAAACAACAAATACAACAACAGCAGCAACAATAACAACAACAAAAACAACAACGATAGCAACAACAACAACGATAGCAACAACAACAACAACGATAGCAACAACAATGACAATGATAACAACAACAACGACGACGACAGCAACAACAACAACATAAACGATGGCAACAACAACAACGATAGCAACAACAATGACAATGATAGCAACAACAACGACGACGACAGCAACAACAACAACATAAACGATGGCAACAACAACAACGATAGCAACAACAACAACAACAACGATAGCAACAACAACAACAACAACAACGATAGCAACAACAATGACAATGATAGCAACAACAACGACGACGACAGCAACAACAACAACATAAACGATGGCAACAACAACAACGATAGCAACAACAACAACAACGATAGCAACAACAACAACGATAGCGACAACAACGACAACGATAACAACACCAGCAACAACCACGATAGCAACAACAACAACGAAAACATAAACGATAGCAACAACAACAACAATAGCAACAATAACAACAACAATAGCAACAACAACAACGATAGCAACAACAACGGCAACGATAACAACACCAACAACAACCACAATAGCAACAACAACACCAACACCAACGATAGCAACAACAACAACAACGATAGCAACAACAACAACAACGATAGCAACAACAACAACGACGATAGCAACAACAACAACAACAACGATAGCAATATCAATAACAACAACAACAGCAACAACAACAACAACGACGATAGCAACAACAACAACAACAACAACAGAAGCAGCAACACTACCACCACCACCAACACAGTTTTCATCAATAATTGATATGTTGACATTGGCTTCAGTCCAGGGCAGTGTGTGCCGGGCGGTCATTCCAGACAGGGGACATCATTTCTTCCGTGACGCCTCCAGTCCCCCCTCTCCTCTTACTGCTGTATTTCCCCCACTCACATTATACCGGGTTCACCAAAAGTTGAGGACCACTTGGGAACCTGCACAGTTTTCAACATGGGGGGCATGGTGAAATTGATGCTGAAGTTTCGACCAACAGCAGTGTGTGCAGTCATTGTAATGAATGAACACCACTCATAACCAGAAGCATGTGCATTTCCGTTTTTTTGGAAAACCTCTGTTAGCGTTTGCTTTATAAAGCGCTGAGTAGCTGTCAACGCTTGGCCTGTATAACAAATTGACGTAAGCAAAGGGGCCAACAGGAAATAATAATAATAATAATAATGGATACTTATATAGCACACTATCCAGAAATCTGCTCTAGGTGCTTTACAAAAACGCTTTTGTTAACATAAAACATTATATCTATGTTACATACACACACCAAAATGTGACTACACACACACACACACACACACACACACACACACACACACACACACACTGCATACATACCTTTTAACATACATGTGTATCTAACAGCTACCCTAACACATACGCACACATAGGCAGGCACAAACTTACACAAACACACGCACACACAATACACATTCATATACATGCATGTAGTTATGTACACATACATATGTATACACACATAGTCAAGCACAGCTAACGCAAAGGAAGTGGACCTGCCACAACTGAACTTATTGCTGAGGGAAAAGGTGAGTTTTGAGACGAGATTTAAAAAATGCGAGGGAATCAGAATAACGGAGGTTATCAGGGAGCTTGTTCCACGTCTTTGGCGATAAGAGCGAGCTGTATGATCAGTGGGAAACCATTTACAGCTTAGTCTTTTGTGAAAGGACTACTGATGACTTTCAAATTAGAAGGCAAAATTGCACTGGCTGATAGTGCTGCAGCCCTGGGGGCTGGTTGGCCTTTGGGAACTATCCCGGGCAACGCCGACTGTCCTAATTCCCTCTTGGCCAAGAGAGTGGGGGATAACTTGGGCGAGAATCATTCCGCAATGATCAAATTGTAGCTCAGATAGACAGGACAGCAGATGCCATCTGCACACACCCTACGGCAGTGACTTACACACACGCACACACACACACGCACACACACACACACACACACACACACACACACACACACACACACACACACAGAGTGTAGCTCTCCCTGGGGGCCCGAATTTCACTCAGAGAAATATGTTGTGACAAAAAGAGTAATACAGTACAATACAATACAATACAATACACTCGGGAAAAGGGAAGCAATGCACATCAACTCTCTCTCTCTCTCTCTCTCTCTCTCTCAACTTCCTTTTCTTCCCACCCTCCCCCCCGCCCCGACACCCCCCACGCATGCGTGCACAGTGCATGTAGCGGTAATTGGCGGAGACACGTTGAAACGCCGTGCCGCCTTGTTTTTCCAGGCCCGCGGGCCGGGGACGCAGATTGGCGCTGACGGCCGCTTCATCACTGACACTGACACACAGCCCCCACCAGGCTATGGGCCACGTCCTGTACCCGCCATTGTCCTGCCTCCCACCCCGACCCCCCGCCGTTAAGTGTGTGGGAGAACGAAGAGTGCGTTCTGTGTGTCTGTGCTTGGCTGTCTTTCCTCTCTGTGTGTCTGTCTGTCTGTCTCTCCCTCTGTCTGTCTGAGTGTGTTCAGTGCTTTGTGATTTCAGTGCTGGCTATCTCTCCATGTCTGTCTCTTTGTCTGAGTGCGTTCTGTACTCTGTGCTTTGCTGGCTATCTCACCATGTCTGTCTCTTTGTCTGAGTGCGTTCTGTGCTCTGTGCTTTGCTGGCTATCTCACCATGTCTGTCTCTCTGTCTGAGTGTGTTCAGTGCTTTGTGATTTCAGTGCTGGCTATCTCACCATGTCTGTCTCTCTGTCTGAGTGTGTTCAGTGCTTTGTGATTTCAGTGCTGGCTATCTCACCATGTCTGTCTCTCTGTCTGAGTGCGTTCTGTGCTCTGTGCTTTGCTGGCTATCTCACCATGTCTGTCTCTCTGTCTGTCTGAGTGCGTTCTGTGCTCTGTGCTTTGCTGGCTATCTCACCATGTCTGTCTCTCTGTCTGAGTGCGTTCTGTGCTGTGTTCTTTCAGTGCTGGCTATCTCACCATGTCTGTCTCTCTGTCTGAGTGCGTTCTGTACTCTGTGCTTTGCTGGCTATCTCACCATGTCTGTCTCTCTGTCTGAGTGCGTTCTGTACTCTGTGCTTTGCTGGCTATCTCACCATGTCTGTCTCTCTGTCTCAGTGCGTTATGTGCTCTGTTCTTTCAGTGCTGGCTATCTCACCATGTCTGTCTCTTTGTCTGAGTGCGTTCTGTACTCTGTGGTTTGCTGGCTATCTCACCATGTCTGTCTCTTTGTCTGAGTGCGTTCTGTGCTGTGTTCTTTCAGTGTTGGCTATCTCACCATGTCTGTCTCTCTGTCTGAGGGCGTTCTGTGCTCTGTGCTTTGCTGGCTATCTCACCATGTCTGTCTCTCTGTCTGAGTGCGTTCTGTGCTCTGTGCTTTGCTGGCTATCTCACCATGACTGTCTCTCTGTCTGAGTGCGTTCTGTACTCTGTGCTTTGCTGGCTATCTCACCATGACTGTCTCTCTGTCTGAGTGCGTTCTGTGCTCTGTGCTTTGCTGGCTATCTCACCATGACTGTCTCTCTGTCTGAGTGCGTTCTGTACTCTGTGCTTTGCTGGCTATCTCACCATGTCTGTCTCTCTGTCTGAGGGCGTTCTGTACTCTGTGGTTTGCTGGCTATCTCACCATGTCTGTCTCTCTGTCTGAGGGCGTTCTGTGCTGTGTTCTTTCAGTGCTGGCTCTCACCATGTCTGTCTCTTTGTCTGAGTGCGTTCTGTGCTCTGTGCTTTGCTGGCTATCTCACCATGTCTGTCTCTCTGTCTGAGTGCGTTCTGTGCTCTGTGCTTTGCTGGCTATCTCACCATGTCTGTCTCTCTGTCTGAGTGCGTTCTGTGCTCTGTGCTTTGCTGGCTATCTCACCATGTCTGTCTCTCTGTCTGAGTGC
Source organism: Babylonia areolata (assembly GCF_041734735.1). NCBI lineage: Eukaryota > Metazoa > Mollusca > Gastropoda > Neogastropoda > Buccinidae > Babylonia > Babylonia areolata. The sequence goes on along the minus strand of NC_134896.1, from coordinate 5,076,801 downwards.
GTTCTGTGCTGTGTTCTTTCAGTGCTGGCTATCTCTCCATGACTGCTAGCCAGTCTGTCTCTGTAGCTGAGTGCGTTCTATGTGCTGTGCTCGGCTGTCTCTCCATATCTCTCTGCCTGTCTGTCTGTCTCTCTCTCCGTGTCTGTCTGTCTGTGTGCGTTTTGTGTTCTGTGCTTTGCTGTCTCTCCGAGTCTGTCTGTCTGTCTGTCTGTCTGTCTGTCTGTCTGTCCGTGAGTGCGTTCTGTGCTCTGTGCTTGACTGTCTCTCCCTGTCTGTCCATCAGTCTGTCTGAGCAGAGTTCGTTCTGTGCTTTGCTGGTTGTGTGTGTGTGTGTGTTGTGTGTGTGTGTGTGTGTGTGTGTGTGTGTGTGTGTGTGTGTGTCTGTGTATGTGTCTGTGTCTGTGCGTGTGTGTGTGTGCATGTGTGTGTGTGTGTGTTTGTCTGTGTCTGTGTGTGTGTGTGTGGTTGCTGTCTGCTTGTGTAACAGTTTTATTTGCTTCTGTGTTGGGAATGTGTCCATTGACTTTTTTATTTGTGTGTGTTTTTCTTTTTCTTTTTCTTTTTTTCTTTTTTTCTTTCTTGCTTCGAGTGTAATTGTTTTGTTTTTTTGTTGTTAGTATTAGTTTTGTTGTTCATCTTCATTTCTGGCTGCTGCCGCTGCTGCTACTACTACTGCCACTACTACTTCTGCTACTGCTACCACTACCACCACCACCACCACTACTGCTACTACTACTACTACTACTGTTGCTGCTGCTGCTGCTACTACTACTACTAGTGCTACTGCTACCACTACCACCACCACCACTACTGCTACTACGACTACTACTGTTGCTGCTGCTGCTACTACGACTACTACTACTGCTACTGCTGCTACTACTACTTCTACCACCGCCACCACCACTACCAGTCAACGTACAACAACTATTTCTCCTCGTCAGCTCTGTCATCATTACCATCAGAATCAGTGAAACATCATCGTCTTCATCTTCGTCTTCTTGGTAGACTAGGGAGCAATGATTGATTGGCATTTGCCCTGAGGTCAAGTTGCTCCTGCTGACTGATGGAGTCGACATCACCTCCTCCTCTTCCTCCTCCTCTTCCTCCTCCCCTCTTCCTCCTCCCCTCTTCCTCCTCCGCTCCGCTCTTCCTCCTCCTCTTCCTCCTCCCCTCTTCCTCCTCCCCTCTTCCTCCTCCTCCTCTTCTCCTCTTCCTCCTTCCCTCTTCCTCCTCCTCTTCCTCCTCCTCTTCCTCCTCCTCTTCCTCCTCCCCTCTTCCTCCTCCTCCTCCTCCTCCCCTCTTCCTCCTCTCCTCTTCCTCCTCTCCTCTTCCTCCTTCCCTCTTCCTCCTCCTCCCCTCTTCCTCCTCCCCTCTTCCTCCTCCCCTCTTCCTCCTCCCCTCTTCCTCCTCCTCCTCCTCCTCCCCTCTTCCTCCTCCCCTCTTCCTCCTCCCCTCTTCCTCCTCCTCCTCTTCCTCCTCCCCTCTTCCTCCTCCTCCTCTTCCTCCTCCTCTTCCTCCTCCTCTTCCTCCTCCCATCTTCCTCCTCCCATCTTCCTCCTCCTCTTCCTCCTCCCCTCTTCTTCCTCCTCTTCCTCCTCCTCTTCCTCCTCCCCTCTTCTTCCTCCTCTTCCTCCTCCTCTTTATCCTCCCCTCTTCCTCCTCCTCCTCTTCCTCCTCCTCTTCCTCCTTCCCTCTTCCTCCTCCCCTCTTCCTCCTCCCCTCTTCCTCCTCCCCTCTTCCTCCTCCTCTTCCTCCTCCTCTTCCTCCTCCCCTCTTCCTCCTCCTCTTCCTCCTCCCCTCTTCCTCCTCCTCTTCCTCCTCCTCCTCCTTTAGCTCATGCTCCATCCTCTCTTCTTTAGGCTGTAACAAATTGAGTTGTTTTTCTTCTTCTACGTGGTGATCTCTGCCATTGCATTTTCGGCCGCTACAATTTATGGATTATGTAAGAATGGTTCCAGAGGCATATCTTTTTGAAAGGATGTTTTACGCATTTGGGATCAACTCCGAAATAACTGTGAAGGAATGGTGGTGTGAAGAGAGGGGGTGGGGGTTGGAGGGTAACACGTGAGCGCCTCTGCACCTCAACCCATCTCTCTCTCTCTCTCTCTCTCTCTCTCTCTCTCTCTCACACACACACACACACACACACACACACACACACACACACACACACACACACACACACACACACACACACACACAGAGTTGTAGATGTGGATGAGGTGTGTTCGCACGGTACTGTAACCTTTGACCCAGTCTCGCGCTGGCCGTAGAATAATATAATAATCATGTCTTTGGGGCTGAACTCATTGATACACAGATACAGCGGAAATATCTGATGAATATGAATAAGTAAATAAATGTAAATAATAAAAGTAAACACACAACAACAACAAAAAGAAGCCAAAATGAAAAGGTCTAGGTGCACCATTGAAGAAGTCTGTGCGATAGTGATTCTGTTTTTCCTTTAGGGGTGGGGGGTGGGAGACGGATTCGGTGAGGAAAGGGCGGGATCGGAGTGAGGGGGGCTAGGGGGTGTGACAGTTGCAAGGCAGCCGCGTTCCGTTTAGGAAATGCCCGAGTAAATTCAAATTGATTGCACCGGACAGACTGGTACCTTAAACCTGCACCTGCTGGTTTCGTTAAGAGCAAAACAAAAAAAAAAAAACACACACACAGAGTGATCCTATTTTTCATTTCTTTGTTATATCTATTTATTTGTTTATTCATTCCTTTCTGTATTCATTCATTTGCTGTTTGTTGTTGATTTTTGGAAAGAGAGATAGAGAGTATATAATAAGGGTCAGAGCTGAATCAGTTCTGCCGATGTTACCGGATACGTCAGCAGTGACGTCACGACGATGGCGGCAACTATGGATGGACCATTCCACCGCTGTGTGGCAAGGTTTAACTCACTCAGTACGGCCAGTCCTCTGTTCTCCTCTACACAGACCCCTCGGATGTCCAGTGGGTGTCTGAATGACCCAACCTTTAGCTTCTGTCGTCAGAGTTGGGGTATTCTTTAGCTTTCTCAACATTCACCTCTTCAGTATAAGACCCTTCCGCTTGCAATATTTTGATGATGGTAATTGGGGGTGAAACGCTGTTAACGTCGTCTCTTTCGCCGTTCGTATGGAGAGAGTTAAAAAAAATAGAAGGAGGAAAAGGTTTGAGGTGGATGTGAAGAGGGAGGAGGCCGGGAGAGTGGGAGAAGGAGGTCGCTGACACCTGCTGTGAGGTGTCTGAAGGCCCCCCGCCAGAGTAAACGCCGCTGTGGTGACGTGTCACCGACGTGACTGGTGACTGCAGGGGAGGGAATTTGGTGGTGTCTGCTGCTGGCTGAAGGCTTCTTTCTCTAGCAGTCTTGTTTGGATTTTGTTTTTTGTTTTGTCATTGTTTGTGCTGCACTTGTCACACACACACACACACACACACACACACACACACACACACTGACTGAAACCATTTATTGTCAGATTAACTGTTTGTTGTACTGACATTTTCGCAACCATTTGAATAAAATATTAACTGAGCAACACAAGGAAATTCTGATTTGAGGAAGGTATGATTTAAAAAAAAAAAAAAAAAAAAAAAAAAAAAAAAAAAAAAAAAACACACACACAAACAAACAAACAAACATATTTAACAAATCAAGGTACCAAATTTCATTAATATCATTATCTCCAAAAAATATTCTAACGCACCCACATACTCACATACGTTTCTCCCCCACCCTCTCTCTACATACATCCATGCATGCACACAAATGCCCATTATAATTCCCCTACCTCATTCCCCTGCCCACTCACTCACACACACACACACACACACACACACACACACACACACACACATTCACACTGTCTCTCACTCTTTCTCATCAAATTAAGGTTTCATAATGTAATCAAGACGACATATTACATGTTAGGGTCGAACAGTTCCACTAATTAGAATAATGGGAACTTTGCTCTACAAGTAAATCTGACGCTATCACCCAAAACGAAACACTATTTTGGATTAAATAAAACAGAGGGGAACCTCTGCAACAGAAAGGGGATGAAACAAATTAGAAAAACCGACCAATTGGATGGCTTTTAATTAGGTCAACTGCGGTTTTTGTCAGAGACCAACCATTTTCTTTGCTAGGGTGAAAAACGCTGGACATGACTAATGGAAGATTAAAGGATGTAATCATATCATGAAGGGGTTTGAAATGTAAATGTGTATCTGGACATTCGAGCAAAAAATGTGGGATGTCAAGGGTCTTACCACAAATACATAGTGGTGACGGTTTCAAAAATCTGCATAACCATGCATTAGTTCTTAGCCTGTGTGTCAAGTTTCTTGTGGAAATTGATCCTGGGGGGTTAGTGCCTTTTCTTGCTGGAAGAGAGAGATCCCACCAGAGCTTCTTTTTTGAGTTTTCTAAGAACTGTTTCTGTCTGACATTCCAGATATATGTTGAGAGAATAGTACAAGCTTCAGAAACAGAAATAGGAATATTGTGATTGATTGAATCTGAATTGTTCGATGCCGCTTCCTTGGCATAAAAATCGGCCATTTCGTTGCCACGAAGATTAGAATGTCCAGGAACCCACAAGAGTGAAATGTCGGAGCCTCGCATAATTAACTGGTGGATTAAATACAAAATTTCGTACATAATATCTGCTCGTTCAGATGAAGATTGATTATTTAAAGCCATCAATGCTGATTTTGAATCAGACAGTATAAGGATTTGTGCAGGCACAAGAGGCATATCACTAAAAAAGGTGAAAGCCATCAGAATTGCAAACAATTCAGCAGTAAAAATTGAACAACCTTTAGTTAAGTGGAATCTCTTTTTAATGTTAAGCTCGGGGATTACAAAAGCGGCTCCAACTTCAGAGTTACTACTAATTGATCCATCTGTGAAAACACGGAGGTAATATTTGAAACGTGTATTAATTAGTTCTTTGGCCCGAGAGGCAATAATGAGTGGACTGTCACTCTTTTTTAATTGTCCATATGTAAAAATAATATTTGCTTGCTCAGTCAGCCAAGGCGGATGAAAACAATGCGGAATTTTCGCAATCTGGGAAAGAGGCAAACTGCAACTCTCAAAGACTGACTTAGTAAAATCGAACAAGGACGTGTATACAGCTTTGTTACGAATTTCTCTACAGATGTACGTTTCTTCATCAATTTCAGAGACAACCGAATTTGGAACAGCTCTAGCCCTTACCATGTAGTTACAGGCACATAATTTCCTGTGTTCAGGTAATGGCAAAACACCAGCTTCTTTGTATGTTTTGTCGATTGAAGCCCATCGCGGTAACCCAAGTGCAATCTTAAAAGCTAAGGAATCAATACTTGTCAGTTTATGAAGATCAGAGTTTGAAGCAGTGAAATAGATTTCCTGACCATATGATATAATTGAGCGGACTAGTCCCATTGCAGCATTGATCAGATTATTGCCACAATTTATAACAGGGATTCCAGAAAGCACACGTAATAGAGCTATTTTCTTCCTCGCTTTCTCAATAAGGTAGTTTATATGCTTAGTCCAAAAAAGTTTATAATGGAAGATAACACCGAGAAATTTCACCTCTTTATTCGGATATATGATAGTATCATTTACCTGTATTTTAATAGCATCCCTACCTTCAAATTCAATCAACTTTTTAGTAAATATGACGAAAACAGTCTTTTCAGCAGACAGGAGAAAACCACTTTCTTTCATATATTCCACAATGTTGTCGATGGCATCTTGAAAATGCTTAATAATTTTATTTCGTTTTGATGTATTTTTTGTAATATTACAGTTTACATTCTTCCAGAGAGCTATGTCATCTGCATAAGCTACTAATGTGGCACCATTTGTGTTGATATTTTTCATATCATAAAGCATTAGTGAAAACAGAGTGGGAGAAATCACACTTCCCTGGGAACACCCATATTGACGGACCTTGATCTGGATAATATACCCCCTAATCTCACCTGGAATGTCCTCTGGGATAAGAATGACTTAAGAAATTTTAGAAATCGACCTCCCAACCCTACTGTATTTGCTTTATGAATCAATTTATAGTGCCACACAGAGTCATAGGCTCTATGAATATCAAAGAAAGTTGCGACCGTGGAGTGACGCTTTGCGAGTGCCTTCTTAACATGAGAAGTTAGATGGACGACATGATCAGTAACACCCCTACCTCTTCTAAAACCAGCCTGGAAAGTAGGTAAAATTCCTTTCTTCTCCAGAAAGTGTTCTAATCTAGTTTTCAAAATTCTCTCAAAAACCTTCCAAGATGGGGAGTTAACGAACAGGTCGGTAACTGGAAGGGCTAGATTTAGGTTTTCCTTGTTTGTGAATAGGTACTATGGTTGCTTTCTTCCAATCAGTTGGAAGGATACCAGAATTCCAGCAAATCTGAAAAAAATCTAACACTCTTTTTAAAAAGATATTTGGAAAATGTCTGATCATGTTGTACGATATTGGATCTGAGCCTGTCGCAAACTTTCCCTGACTTAACAGCATTGAGAGCACGGTATAGATCCCCCAGCGTTAGGTCTGCATTAATGTAAGATGCACTGCTATCATTCTTATCCATTTCACAGGGGCAGTTCATATCTTCAAACTGTTTCCTTCTCTTTTGCTCATAGGATGGCAAGTATTCTGTCTGACTCATTTTTGCGAATGTATCCGCAAATAACTCGGCTTTCTCTTCCCTAGTTTTATACACAATATCATTTTCATACAAAGGAGGATCAGGAAGATTATAGACACCCTTTATTTGCTTTATTTCTCCCCACAGTTTTGAAGAGGCAGTTGGGTTGCTAGTACAGTCGTTAATCAGATTTGTGTAGTACATCTTTTTGGCAGCAGCCACTGTTTTATTACTAAAACTATTAGCCTGTTTATACTTGTTGTGCAGTTCTGATACTCTTTCTTTGGATTCGATTTTTCGATACCTATGCCAGTTTTTGAAAGCCTCTGTTTTCTTATTGACTGCTATTTCACATGAGCTGTTCCACCAAGGATTACCAGACCGTTTTGATTGGCTATATACTTTACTTTTGGAATTGAACCATCAGCAGCCTTCAGAATAACATTCCTTAGAGACCGATAACAAATTTCTAAATCTTCTTGTGATGTAACATCAGTGTTGAAATTTAAATCAGCAGAGTAATAAGCCAGCATATTACCAAACAGATCCCAGTTTGCTTTCTTTTCATTATATTTCAACCCCATATTATCTTTAATTATGATCTCATGTTTTACAGATAATACCATTTCAACTGGAAGGTGGTCACTCCCCAGTGGTGTTTTGAGAACTTGCCATTCACAGTATGGATTTATATCAGTCGACACCAAAGAGATGTCTATTGAAGAATTTTTTTGATCTGCCCGATCAGCGATTCTTGTTATTGAACCATCATTTAATATAGTTAAGTTAGAATGAACTATGGTATTCGCTAGATATTCATTGTTGGTTGTGAATTCGCAATTTTTGTCCGACCACAAGGCATGGTGCGCATTAAAATCCCCTAGAATTATCCAGCTATGGGATAAATCTAAATCCATTAACCAGTCAGCTTCACCTCTTGAAACTCCATCAGGGTAGTAACAGTTAACTACAATTAATGTTTTATCTAAGACAGAAAGCTCTATAGTTGAAGAATATAAACGTTTGTCTATACTATAACATGGTGGTTTTCTAGCTTTATATATGACTGAATCTGAAATATAGGTTGCAACTTTAACTTTTCCTTTGCGCTCTGTTTCATCAATAACTGGAGGGTAGAAGTAACCCTCTAACTTAGGGAGATTGCTTTTATAACAATTGAGGGACTGGAGGGCAATTATATGATAGTTGTGATCTTGCAGAAAATGGATCAGATAGTCAAAATTACATTTACTTCTACAGTCCATTGCAAAAAACGAAATAGGCCTGCGCCACACCCATCATCATTACATCCTGCTGTCTGCATAAGTGAATAGATACATAGAATAAAGAGTATCTGTCTAATGTACTTCAGGAAAAGAAAAAATAAAGACACATTTACCTTACATACATTCATTTGGAATTCACACGGCAATTTGACAATATTGATTTCAGTTCAGAGATTGAGGACGTCATGACGCCCCGTTATGTTTTTCATGATGCTGACAAACTGATAAGAAAGGTTTTCCAAAAACGTGATTATACTTCCAAGTACAAAATCAGAAGGATCGGAAATTGCAGACACTGGTGAGATTGATTCTTTTCTCTGAATGGGGTTGGTCTTCACAAATGTTGGTTGACGTGTATTGACAGGGGTTTTGCAGGATGGTGTTGATTGTTCTGAACAGCTTGATGTTTGATCAGATGCAGACTGCTGTGAGCTGATATGTTTCCGCAATGGTGTTGACTGTTCTGAACAGCTAGATGATTTGCCAGATTTGTTATTTTCTTGTGTGTTGTCAGTTCTATCTTCCAATGTAAACCTGTCCTTGTCTGTCTTGTCTGTCTTCAACGGGTGTTTGGACCCATGTAGTAATTTTCCATGCACGTTCTTGGCAGTTACAGTTGGCGGGATATCCCTGACTGGAGATTTAGTGATGCCATTTCTTAGTGCTAATGCATATGACTTTGGATTAATAGTGGTAGGTTTAATTGTTTCCTCGCCCGCTAGAGACCGGCTGTCTACGTCTTGGTTCACTGACTGTGCCCGGGCTAGAGCAATGGCTTCAACATATGGCATATGACTGATGATTTTATTTTACCGGCAAGTACTCTGATTTATACTCGGGGCAGCCAGGGAAAGAAGCTGCATGATTCCCTTGACAATTCACACATTTTTTGGAATGCGCACAGGTGTGAGCATCATGGCCAGGGAGACCACATCTTCCGCATACTTGTTTGGCTCGGCACGCATTTTTGGTGTGTCCCAAACGGTTGCAGCGGGTGCATCGAAATACCTGTGGGACGTAGGATTTCACCGCGAATGACTGATACCCTAATGAGATTTGCTTCGGAAGACTGCGTGTCAAAAAGGTAATCTTAACGGCGCGTGATTCGCTTCCATCCTTATTTTTTAGTCTTTTCATAGATTTAACATGTGTAAATTCTCTTTGAAGTTCTAAGAGATTGGTTTCCAGGGGGATTGGTTTTATCACCCCTTCAGTAAAAACCTCCGGAACTGAACATTTGATAGTTATGCCAGCCAAACTTTCACATTTTAGAAGTGATTTTTGCTGATCAGCAGAAGTACAACCGATCAGCCACTTACCCGATGACAGCTGTTTTTGACCGAGGATGGGACCAATAGTGTTGTTCCATAATTTTTACTGAGGATTCCAATACCACTCAGTGTGGCCGATCCCTTTTTTGTGTCCTCCAAAAGGACTGGAAATTGAAACGAAACAGAAGTTTCATTTGACACTGTAGGCCGGGATGACGACGTGGGTCTCCCTGTCACAAGACATATCCTCTGATTTGGACGAACAAGGTGGGGACAATGGAGATGATGACGATGATGAGTTGGACATAGATACATGTTCATCTCTCTCTTTGAGAATTTCTTCAATGAAAAATGATTTTAACCTGTTTATCAGATGTTTTTTCCTCCCATGTTTGGGGAGATTATTTTCAGAAAGTAGTTTCTTCAATTGAGAAACTTTGGTCTGATTTAAAAGATCTGGGTTTTCCAGGAATGCATTGAAGGTTGTGACGTTTGACATCACTGCATCATGTATTAAAAACAAACAAGCAAAATGAATGGATGAATAGATAAATGATATTAATAATAATAAACAAAGTAAAAGGTAAAACTGCAATAGTCCACACTGTCACAAATATCGATACCTAACTTTGTTGAATGTTAGAATTATATTCTGAAACTAAATTTGGTGACAGGAAAGCTAGCTTATTATAGTAAATTTAGAAACCTACTTATTTTCACCGAACATAAATCTAATATATCCTCAACATGTCACAGTCTTCTCTTCAACATACACAGGCACACCAATACATCACGTCTGTAAAATTAACAGATTCAAATGTTAAATGTTCAGGATCCGGCTGCCCCAAGTCGGTAGCAAGGTCGGCGACGTTTAATTTAGTGATGTTGTCACATTTTAAAATGTTATGGGGACCGTTTGTGAAAAAGTACCAAGGAAAACGTGTGTCGACAACTAGACCTGCGGAGTGATAGATCTGTCTGTTTATGTATTGGCGCGTGTGGAGAATCGACGCTGACGGGGGCATCCGACAATTCCGAGAGATGATGTTGCAAACTATGTGTCACAGTCCTCCCTGTTTGTCCTCCCTCCGGAATCAGCCGCGAGCCCTCAATGTGACCGACACGTTGTGCTGGACTTGGCTCAAGCACCCGCCTGGAATCGTCAACACAAGTTACATGCGAAAAAATGACGATGTAACTTTTTTCCGTCGCAATATAACCAAAATTGGTTCGGCGACGTACAGATCCAGATCCAGATCCAGAATTCCATTCTAAAGCTCAGATCTTTGCGTCCATGGAAACGTTTATGACGAAGACTGACGTGATGTAAAAGTCTAAGTTGTGTACGTCAAACCAGCTCGTCGACTGCTTCTGTGACGCAAAAAGTCGACAAAAATGTGGACCTTTTTTTTTTCTTTTTCTTTTTTTTTTCCTGCAACCACTCCCCCTCGAACAGGACGTCCGTCACGCCCACAACCACGCCATCCGCCCTACCACATCAAGCAAAACACCTGCCGCACAAAAATTCACAGAAGATAATGGTCTACAGAGCTAATCAAATGTCATCGATAAAAAGGAACCACGAATCCCACAACAAAGACAGGGAGGGCCAACTGCCTCAATCCAGGAAATTAAAAAAGCCAAAAACACCAGGAATCACATCCTGCTCAGCCATGAAACACACTGTCGGTAAAAACGCACATACATGAATATCCAAACAGTAAGAAAGTACCAGCACACGCAAGAAACCAGGCAACAACCAGGATCACACACTCAGTACCTTCAGGCCGGCCACACAGTCAGCCATCTTGAACCGGATGTGACACACACACACACACACACACACACACACAGACACACACACACACACACACACACACACACACACACACACACACACACACACGTACGCACGCACGCACACACACTCATATTCACATTCACACACACATACACACACACTTACAACCCCTTCCCCCTCCCCCCGACACCCACCCCTAAAAAAAACCCATCACTTTTGCCTGCACAAGTGTAAAATAACATGTCTAAAAAATGATAACAACAAAACAAACAAAAAAAGTAAAAAAAAAAAAAAAGAAAAGAAAAAAAAAGCTAAACCTGGTGGCACGTTGACAGACCTTTCAGAAGATAAAGCCCGACTTGCACCTGTCTGAAATCCTTCCGGTTCCCAGGAAGACAGACAGCGACAGAGATTCCACCGCTGTTACGTAATCCCTGAAGGATTACATCAGGACTGATCCGGCAAAGGAAGGAAGAAAGAAAAGAAAAAAAAAACAAAACAAGAAAGTTGTCTGTGCTTGCGTGGTACGGCGCGAGGAAGGGGAGGAGGAGGAGGAGGAGGAGGAATTTAAAAAAAAAAAAAAAAAAGGATGAGATAAGTTCACACCTGCAAGAAGCTGTCTGAAGGTGCGTCGTCCCGATTTGCCAATTCCCATTTCGCCCATATTCCCAATTCGCCTATTCTCGTTTCGCCTATCACTTAATTGCCGCCGGATCCCGACTCACCTGTTCCCAGTTCGCCTATATACTCAGTTTGTATTGTGTGCGTGCGGTGCGGGCACGCGTGCATTTTAAAGAAAATAACACACACGAAAATGCCTACTTTCTTCACTGCTGGCTCGGTCTGTTGTGTTGACGTTGTGGTTTACA
>NC_134896.1:5027430-5052430 GCF_041734735.1 Babylonia areolata | reverse complement strand
CTCTTTATTGACTCACTTGTGTAGACAAAGTGAGTCTATGTTTTAACCCGGTGTTCGGTTGTCTGTGTGTGTGTGTGTGTGTGTGTGTGTCTGTGTGTCCGTGGTAAACTTTAACATTGACATTTTCTCTGCAAATACTTTGTCAGTTGACACCAAATTAGGCATAAAAATAGGAAAAATTCAGTTCTTTCCAGTCATCTTGTTTAAAACAGTATTGCTCCTCTGGGATGGGCACAAAAAAATTTAAAAAATGAAGTCTAACTATATGCAAACTGCATTTAGTTATATTTATATTTTTTGTATTCTCTAAACTTGGCACTTTGATCTGATATTCTGAACCAACAACAAGAGCAGTCATTATTATCATTTTTTGTTCAAACAGGAACTTCTTTTGCTAAGTATGGAAGTTTTATTTATTTTGCAGACGTTTTGGTGCAGATAGTAAAAAAAGGGAAATTACTCTGTAATTAATGCTAGGGGACTTAATTCGAATCTGGTTAGGACTTCTTTTTTTTTTTTTTTTTAACGCGAAGCTTTATAATAACAAATACAGAACACATTTTAACGATTAGATTTTGTTTTAAGTGTATCACAAGTGAGGCTTGAAGGCCTTGCCTCTCTTATTATTATTATTATTATTATTATTATTACTACTACTACTACTACTACTACTACTACTATTATTATTATCATAATCATCATCATCATTATCATTATTATTATTGTTCTTGTTTTATTGTACTTGTTTATATTGTTGTTGTTATTTTTATGTTAAAAAGATAAAGCAAACAGCTTTCTGTTTGTCCATTTATGTCTGCCTACCTGATTGTCCTCTCCTCTGTCCGTCTGTCTGTCTCTCTGTCTCTGTCTCTCTCCAATTTTCCAGGATAAAACTAACCAAGGTGGAGGGAGTGTAAGCAGGTACGGCGTGATAAACTGGGAAATAAGAATAACAAGTTAGACCGGAAGCTTCGTTATCTGTGATAAAACTGTCAGATGCCATTCAGTCATTAACAGTTGAGATTTCCTCTTGGTATTCGAAAAGATATATCCAGAGAAGTTGGTAAAGAAAAAAATCCGGATGTATATTTTTTTAACTTTATTCCTTGTTATGATTAACAACAACAGCAGTAAGATATATCCAGAGAAGTTGGTAAAGAAAAAAATCCGGATGTATATTTTTTTTAACTTTATTCCTTGTTATGATTAACAACAACAGCAGTAACGGTGGCAACATTAACTTCAGAAAATCACGGGTAATGACAGCGCTGATAACAGAAGTTGGACAAATAGCAAACGTGAAATTTGCTTTAAGCAAGATTATGTCCAAAGAATTTTGAATTTTACAGTCTTGCTTTGCTTTATGATGTGTGATTTAAACTGTCTTTCTTTCTTTCTTTTTTCTAGTCTCTGGTTCGACAGCATTAATGTTTTGCCACACCGTTATTGTGTGCGGCCTCGTGTGAAACGAGCATGTTACAATATGAGCGGAAAATATAAGAAAACAGACGAAAAAAAGATATGTTCATTTTCGAAAACGGCTTAGTTAAGGGAAAAATCGTAATTGCTGTTTATATCCTTGACACCAGTGTTTGAAATCTTTAAAACCGTTGAGTGAGGGAGGAGAGTGAGGGGAAGAAGATGGGGCGGGTGGTTGTGAGGATGGGGGGTGTGGGGGTGGGGGGGGGGGGGATGGAGTAGGTAGTCAACTCCTCAAAAACGCCAGAAAAAGGAGATTCAGTCAACAACGACCGAAGCATATTTCGTAGGTACGACGTTAAAATTTAAAATGACTGCTGGGTATATATAAATCACAGAAGGATAAAGTCTATGAAAACAAAACAAAAAACAAACAAACAAAAAAGGCTGTAAGCCAAGACATCCTTTTGATAAGACGTCCATATTTCGTAATCTGGTTTGTATTTGCTTATCATGCCCGAGTCCAATGATTCAACTCAATTCAGTCACATACAGTCAGATTGCCGTTTCCGATGGTCATCCGAACGATCATGGGAATCTGTTTTGATTCTACTGATGTACTGTATTTGCTTTTTTTTTTTTTTTTTTTTAAATTTATTTGGTTGTTTGTCACTTTATCTATCTATCTATCTATCTATCTATCTATCTATCTGTCTATCTATCTATCTATCTATCTGTCTGTCTGTCTGTCTATCTATCTATCTATTTGTTTATTTATTCATTGAATTGTTCGCTGCCCTGAATTGGTTTGAGTTGGTGGAACTATAACTGAAGGTGGAAAGGGGGAAGAATGGAGGAGATAAAATTGATAATTTTTTTTTTTTAATGATTATTAAAGTGTAATGTATTAGAATTAGAATTTCTGCACTGTTGTGTATCACCGCACACTTGGTATAGTCCACTTCTTTCGGGATTAAAAATGACCCAAGACGAACATGATACCGATAAGTTAGTAAGTAAGTTGATAAATAAGTGAAGAGATATAAAAAATTATAAAAAATTAAAAAGAAGAAGAAAAAAGTCGAATTCAACAACGATAAATACGTGGGTCGTGAATAAAATTACATGAATAAATGAATGAATACGCGAACAAAAACACTCGAGCACATAAAAGAAATGTAATGAACAATACATTTCCAAATCAAAGCCGAATATTACGATAAAAAAAAATTAGTACAGGAATGCATAGATAGATAAATAAATGAATGAATAAATAAATAAATAAAAATGAATAGTAAAAATTATAAAGATGAATAAATATTTAAAAATCACATGAATTAACAGATAGATAGATAGATTGATTGATTGATTGATTGATAAATAAATTGATAAATGTCTAATCCTTTGTAAATATAAAAGAATATATGTTTAATCCTGTGACCACCATGGAGGATACAAAGTAATATCAGTGGTATTTTACAACAGAATTAAAATTCACACAATTGCGCGTAGCACATAATAAAACAACAAAATAAAAGGCCATACCACTCTTCACCAGTGTGCAAAATTTCCCCCTCTTTCAAATAAACCCTCCTCCACGCAAAAATCAAGAAATGATAGATTTCTTATTCAAAGAAACATGCACGCATAATTATGAAGAACACTCCATGGCTTTTTAGAAATAATGTAGTCATTTCCAATTGGAAGGACCAATGAGATAAAATGATGAATGCATGACATTCCTAACAGGAAGAAAAAAGCGTTTGTCATCAACGGTAGCAACACAACAAAATATAATAACATAACTCAGGGAGAAACCCTAATGCAAGAGAAGGGGGAAGAAAGCAGACGAGAGACAGAGAGTGGGGGGCAGAGAAACAGAGACAGATAGAAAGAAACGCAGAGAGAGAGAGAGAGTTAGGGGTGGGTGGGATGGAAGAGGAACAGAAAGGGGTGGTGGAAGGAGGGAGAGATAAAATGAACGAACGATTTAACAAAATTTTTATTGAAGGGAAAAGCACATAAGGCTTGCTTTCATCTTCCCCTCACAGAAGGGAAAATATAAGAAACACATTGTACAACGGGCATAACATTGCTTCATTTCAAATTATGTAATATATATATATATATATATATATATATATATATATATATATAATCAATCTCTGTATATACCAGTGTCTAAGAAATCTATCATCTCTCTGTCTCTCTCTATATAAATAATCAACATTATAGCGTGCGTGAATATTACTAACAGAGCGAGAGAAGAGAGAGAGAGAGAGAGAGAACTCAGAACTCAAAAAACGCTTTTGTTCAAGGATTAAGATTTTAGGCTTCGCCTATTCTTCCAATCTGTCCTTGCTAATCTACATCCAGTTGTGCACACATAAATAAAGGGGAAAATTATTCATGCGGAAGGGAATCCATAATGAAGAGAGAGATAGAGAGGGAGGAAGAGGAGAAGGACGAGGAAGCATAAGGAACTCTGTGTGTGTGGTGCAGCCAGCTTTTGAATCCCCCATCCACACACCCACCACCCCCCATCCTCACAACCACCCCACCCCATCTTCTTCCCCTCACTCTCCTCCCTCACTCCTTCCTGGCAACGTCCGGGTCGCCACCATCCCGTCCCCATGGCAACGGTGGCAGCCGACGATAGTGGCCGGTGATGTACGTCCCGATACCAACCCACCTGATAACTCCCGTGTCCCGCTGCCATCACTCTCTGTCTCTCTCTCTCTGTCTCTCTCTCTCTTTATCTCTCTCTTGCTGTCTCTGTGTATATGTCTGTCTCTCTGTCTGCATGTGTATCTGTCTCTCTGTCTCTTTCTAACTCTCTGTGTCACTGTATCTCTGTTGGTCTCTGTCTCTCCCTTTCTCTGTCTCTGTCTGTCTGTCTCCCTCCTCTCTCTCTCTCTCCTCTTCTCTTTGTCTCTCCTGTATCTTTATTTCCCTGGGACTGGATGAAAAAAAGAAAAAGAAAAGAAGAATAAAAAAAGCAAACCCCACACCAGTGCTTATCTAATATCCTTGGAAATAAGAATTTGATCTCTTCTCTTCTTCTGTCTGTCTGTCTGTCTGTCTGTCTGCCTCTCTCTCTCTCTCTCTCTCTCTCTCTCTCTCTCTCTCTCTCTCTCTCTATATATATATATATATATATATATATATGTGTGTGTGTGTGTGTGTGTGTGTGTGTGTGTGTGTGTGTGTGTTTCTTCTTTTGTTGTTTCTTTCATTTGGGTTGGATGAAATAAGAAAGAACACACACACACACACACACACACACACACACACACACACACACACACACACACACACACACACACACACACGCTTGTGCTTATCTAATATCGGAAATATGAATTTGGTGTTTTCTTCTCTACTTCTGTTTGTCTCTGTCTGTCTGTCTCTCTCTCTCTCTGATTGTCCTTCCTGTCTCACTTTCTACCACTCTGTATGTCTGTGCCTGTATATCTGTCGGTCTTTCCCTCTCGTGTCTTCTATTTTCTCTTTCTACATGTCCGTCTCACTCAAGTTTGCATATTTCCTACCCCATCCTCTTGTTTTCATCATCGGTTCCGTGTGTGTTGTATCTCTGTAATCTCTGTTTCTAATTCCTGTCTTTGTCTCTTTGTCTGTCTGTCTGTCTGTCTGTCTATCTGTCTTCCTGCGCGTGGCACGTCCGATTCGCCGATTCCCGTTTCACCGACTCTTTGATGATGCCGCCATCGTCTGTAGCCTCTTTGAGCTTGGTTCTTTGTCCTGTTTCGTGTGCCTACCTTCCCGTTTCGCCTATTCAGCCTCTGTGTGTGTGTGTGTGTGTGTGTGTGTGTGTGTGTGTGTGTGTGTGTGTGTGTGTGTGTCTTCTCTCACTGTCTCCGTCTCTCTCTCACTGTATTTCTGTCTCATTCTGTCTGTCTGTCTCTTTTTCTTTCTGCCTCTCTCTCTACACACGTGCTCGCGCATACACTCACTCACAAATACAAAAAATGCACACACACAGAGACAGAGAGAGAGAGAGAGAGAGAGAGAGAGAGAGAGAGAGAGAGAGAGCAACTGAATACAACGAACTGGGAATTGACAAATTAATCGGGATTGCTAATTTAGTTATATATGTGAGTCGGGAATGGGTGAACTGAGCACTGCCGACACTGTGGTTAACCTCCACCTCCTCTGGCTCCCTGTCTACCGTGCGGCTTTCCGTCATTGTCTGGTGCCGGTGGCTTAGTTCCTGATACTGATAGAGACACCGACACAACTAACCCGCACTCCCCTGTATCCTTCTGAATAAGTGTGTGTGTTTTGGTGTGTGTGTGTTTTGTCCTCTCTCTTTCTCTCTCTCTCTCTCTCTCTCTCTCTCTCTCTCTCTCTCTCTCTCTCTCTCTCTCTGTGTGTGTGTGTGTGTGTGTGTTGTTGTTGTTGTTGTTGTTGTTCTCGTTCTTATTGTGTGAGGTTTTTTTTGTTTGTTTTTTTTGTTTTTGTTTATTTCCTTGGGGTGGGTTATGGGTATTAAACCCGTTCAGTCTTTCTATAACTATCGCCTAATTTTAAAAAAAGACTAAAAAAGACTAAAAATGACGTCTATGTGCATGTGCCTTTTTGAATTATCTCAACTCTGTGCCGTGGACAGTGTCTTCAGCATCAAAACATCTAACATGTCAAAAGCGTCAAGCGTCTCGTCTCATAATAAAAAAGAATGGAAAAAAAAAGAAAGAAAAAAATGTTTTAGCAGAAAGAAAAATAATGTCCTCGATTTCTTCTTCAGATAAGCCAGTAATTTTCTTGACATTTCCTGAGACTGGGAGCGAAGAAAAAAACAATCTCAGAAACGGGGGAAACACTGACACATATCTGCCGCTTGAACTGTTTGACCGAAACGGATATCAAGTCATGTCAGACATGCTAGAAAAACTCCACCCAGCCAGAATGAAGGAGAAAAGATTTTTCACCATCTGGTTTCAAGTCTTCCATCCTCCCCTCCCCACCCCCATCCCCTCCCCCCTCTCTCTCTCCGCGCGCCCAATGTGCTTTATACTTGCCACAGCATCTATACTGGTGCGCATGGCAGACAGGAAGAGGAAATGACGTGCTGTCAGCACCAATCAGGCGGCAGGAGAGAGGAACATGGCGGGTCCCTCTGCCTGGAGGAATCACGGTGTCTGGAGCACGTGCACGTGCCTCCTCACCGTCTGAGGGCCTGCCGGCCCGATAACATCGATCCGGCAAGCCTCCGCCATGCAGTCTCACTGACTGACTCGACCCTGAGCCCTGTACAGTCAGTCTGTGGGCCCAGGCTTTATCTCCACTGGCTGCATGCTGCCACAGCCAAAATAATGGTCATGAGGGGCGGGAGAGGGGGCGGGGGGGGGGGGGAAGGGGGCAGGTAGCGCCCAGTCTTCCACACCGGGCAGTGTGTGTGGGGGAGCCGGAGGGGGAGGGGTGGAGGTGTGCGTGTGAGTTAGTGTGTGTGTCTGTTTGTTTGCGTTGGGAGTTCACTTATTCACACACACAAAGCTCACACGTGTGTGTGTGTGTGTGTGTGTGTGTGTGTTATTTATCTGTCAGCTTTATAATTATTTGAAATGGAAAATGTCATCTTTTGACTGGTGAACCGGTTTCACCACATTATATAACCCGTATCCATCACACCCCTTTCAGGAAAAAGTCAACACATAGGATGTGCAGGCGGATATGATCTCTTCAGACCCGCAGCTTGCTTTTAAGCTGAGACAATTACAACCAACAGATGAAAAGGAAAAAAAAAAGACTTGGAAATACGAAAGTCTACAGAGAAGAAAGAAGAAGAAGAAGAAAGACGAATAAACGGTTTTTCTTGTCCGTTTATGCTTTTATGCTTTTATTCAGTTTAATATCATCATCTTAGATGAACAGACTATAAATGAATAAACGAAATAAACGATTATGCTTTTATGCTTTCCAAAACATATTTTCCGAACAACCTTTGTTGTTGTTCTTCTCATCTTTCGGGGTGTAGGGTTGGTGGAGGGATGATTCGGAAATTCTGCAATGGTGTTAGATATCTAACAGCAGGAAACGGAAGTAGGGAAGGTAGAAAAAAAGAGAATGAGAGACTGAAAGGGAAATGGATATGCTGATGATTAAGAACAGTAATCGCAGTGGGGATACAGTTGCTGAAATGGTACATCCGCCGTTCTTGATTCTGTTGATAATTCGTGATAATTTTATTTATTTCTTCTGTTGATAATTCGTTATAATTTGATTACTATTCTTTTTTCGCCCAAATTTCTTTATTCTGTTTATAATTCGTGATAATTTTATTTCTTTATTTTTTTGATAATTCGTTATAATTTCATTTCTTAAATAAAAAAAATTGTTTATTCTGTTGATACTTCTTGATAATTTTGTTTCTTTATTCTGTTGATAATTCGTTGTGATTCTATTCCTTAATTCTTTTTTTTCTGAATGTCTTTATTCTGTTGGTATTTCGTGATTATTTTATTTCTTTAGTCTCTTGATAATTCGTTATGGATTTATTTCTTTTATTCTTTTTTATATTATAGATTTATCTATTTTGTTGATACTTCGTGATACTTTTATTTCTTTATTCTGTTTATTCGTTATGAATCACTTCTCTTTCTTTCTTTCTTTCTTTCTTTCTTCTTTCATTTTTATTCATTCCTTTATTCATTCATTTGTTGTTGTTTTTTATTTACTTATTTATTTATGTGTATTTTATGTATTTACTTTTTGCTTCTATTTTTTCTCCGTGTCTTTGTTTTCCTTTCGGTCGATGTGGTCGGTTTCTCCAAGTCGGGTGCAGTTAAGAGTGTGACTGTACACAAACCCGCCTCGGCAAGAGCGAAAAGGAGCAAGCAGCTGCAGTTGATGATTAAGCCACACATTACTCATGTCAACTCCGCTTAGCGCCTACCTTTCCCGAGCACATGGCGAGAAAAAAAAAAAAAAAAAGAAAAAAAAAAAAAGGGCCAACGACGCCAGAAACGACGGCGGTCGTTGTGACAGTTGTGGCGGCAAGGTTGTGTTTTGCTTACGGGGGCGGGGGGAGAAGGTGGGCGGAGGAGGAGTGGGGGGTGGGGGGGGAGGGAGTGCGCGTAGGGGGGCGAGGAGGGGAGAGACAGCAATGAAGAAGCAGTATGCGAGAATAGAAAGACAATAATTTGTGTATGGTATGCTAGAAAGACAATATATTACAGATGCTTACGCGTGTTTGTGGTGTGTTCTCGTTATGTGATTTTTTTTTTTTTTTATCACCCTTGCGGTTATATAAATCGTGGAAGTTTATTATTTTTGTGGGCTGCTGACGGGATTTATTAGCACTCTCGCGCTCAACGCTTTTTATTTATTCCCAAAGACAGGAATATTTGCACACCCCTCGTGATAGTTAAAAAAATGAATGAATAAAGGAGAGAGACAGACAGACAGACAGACAGAGAGAGAGAGAGAGAGAGATGGGCAATAAACAGTGACAGTGTGACAGAGCTCCGTTCAATGTTTTCAGACAACGCTGTGTGTCCACGTGAATTTATACAAACAAGCAGGACGTTATTTGTTTGTTTGTTTGTTGTTGTTGCTTTTGGTTTGTTTTTGTTTTTTTATTTGGGGGGCGGGGGGGGGGGGGGGGGTTCAATTTATAACAAAAACTATACGTGATGCGAAAGTCATGTTTAAATGATGCTTCTTTATACAGGAAGAGTACAGACAAAATAGACGTATGGGTCACACTTTACAACAAAATGCGTTATTCTTATCAACTAGTCAAGACAAAACAAGCCCCCGAAAGCAGCGGAATATATTTGTAGAAAACGCCGTACATCAAGAAAGAAATGTGTACAAAAACTATAAGAAAGATGACAGTCCACCTTTGCCCTTCGTCTTCTCTCCCACATGTAAACACCGCAAGTGGTTCCACGACTGAGTTCTGCTCATTAAATGTGTATCGTGTTCTATGACCTACGATACACGTTCAATACAAGAAAAGGAGGAAGGTGGCAGAATGGTTAAGACGCTCATCTGCCAATACAGAGAGCCCGTGAGGGTCAGTGTTCGAATCCCGCTCTTACCCTTTCTCCCAAGTTTGACTTGAAAATCAAACTGAGCGTCTAGTCGTTCGAACGAGACAATAAACCGAGGTCCCGTGTGCAGAACGCACTTGGCGCACTGAAAAAGAACCCACGGCAACGAAAATATTATCCCCTGGCAAAATTCTGAAGTAGAATTCCGCTCTGATAGGTACACAAATATATGTGCAAGCACTCAAGATGCCTAGCCAATTTGGTGTAGCGTGTATGGATTTTGTCCGAACGCCTCCTTGAGAAATCAAAACTGAAAACTGAAAACAAGGCAAGGAAATAAAGGACGTGAGCAAGGATAAACAGCTTGAACTGCAGAGGGCAGAAGACGCTCAGGACCGAAACAAACTCGTGCTCAACCTGGACTCCCCCATCACCCAGCCAGTGAAGAGAGACCCCCATCCCCCCCCCCCCCCACACACACACACACACACATCCCCCCATCACCCAGCCAGTGGAGACAGACCCCCCCCCCCCCCCCCCGCACCCCCACCCCCCCACACACACACATATCCCCCCATCACCCAGCCAGTGGAGACAGACCCCATCCGCTCCCCCCCCGCACCACCCCACCACACACACACACATCCCCCCGTCTCCCAGCCAGTGGAGACAGACCCCCCACGCCTCCCCCCCCCCCCCCCCCCCCCCCGTCCCCATCACCCAGCCAGTGGAGACAGACACCCCCCACCCCACCCCCCATCACCCAGCCAGTGAAGACAGACCCCCTCCCCCCCCCGCCCCCCCACACACACACACATCACCCAGCCAGTGGAGACAGACCTCCCCCCCACCCCCTATCACCCAACCAGTGAAGACAAACCCCCCACCCACACACACACATCCCCCCCCATCACCCAGCCAGTGAAGACAGACTCCCCACCCCCACCACCTCCCGCAGCCCCTCACCCAGCAGCTAGTGAAGATCCAGAAGCGGTGGCACGATAAGGCCTGACGTCTTGGAACCTGTCACCAGTTTGAGAGGCCGCAGCTTTCCACACTGCCTACAGTTGTGGCGGGTGTTAGAAAGGCAGGTGATGCGAGAGAGAAGAAGCCTGCTTGCTGCTGCAAAACTCGGTTTTGACAAGATCAAGGAAGGCAGCCACGGCGCTTGGCGAAATGAAGAGGGCTTTGCGTTTTGACAGTGGCGCTTTGGCACCTAGCAGAGAGTCAGTCTGGAGACAAAGGGAAAGCGGATGGTGAAGCGATGAGAGATATGAATGCAAGGCTGTACTGTACTGTACTGTACTGTACTGTACACGGCAGGCGCTCTCACCCAGCTGCCCCGGTTTTGCTGTGGATTGGCTTGAGGAAACTCTGACAGGCAACGAGTTGAAAGATACTTCATTTGTTATAATGGTGGAGGTGTGGGGGGTTGGGGTCGTTGTGGTGTAGGGGTAGGCGGGGTAGTGAAGCCTAGAGGAGAGTTTCTTCTTCTTTTTCTTCTTCTCTCCCTCTCTCTCTTCACTCCCTTTCTCTCTCTCTGTCGCGCGTGCGTTGATCAAATCAAAACTATTAAAAGATAATTATATCTATTGGTCGGAACAGTCATTATCATGAATATGATTGATATATATATATATATATATATATATATATATATATATATATATGTGTGTGTGTGTGTGTGTGTGTGTGTGTGTCTAACTTAAACAACAACAACAACAAAAAACAAACGATATCGACAAAAACAAAAAAAAAGTAAATCAACTGGTACATTTACGTCACTAAACCGCAAACATGGAAATGTTGAGTAAAAAAAAAAAAAAGTAATTAATTGTCGAGCATGTGAATACAAAACGCCGTTCAAAGTGGTTACGTAAATTTCTCTACATTGTCCCCCCCCCGTCGTTTTCTGTTTTTGATCCTCCACTCTCACCATTCGAACCGCAATGTAATATCAACACTATTCAAACCACAGAGAGAGAAAAACAACAACAAACAAACAAACAAACAAACAAAACAGCATGTTTGCTGCGTTGTTTTCTGTCTGAAAAAGAATCACCAACAAATTGTATTTCTATTTCGAGTTTTCACAATGCTCTGTTGTTCTTTGACGGACAGCACTGACGCGAAGAGAGAGGATGTATGTATGGAGTCTGTAAGAAGAGAGGGGAGTGGGGCAGGCTTTTTACTCACACGGAAGTTCCCAGGATTCAGGTATCTATTGGCAACATCTTCAGCGTGCCTCATCTGTTTCTGATCGGTTTCTGGGGCTTCCTCCTTACGTCTCACACACTATACTGGCTTCGTCTTTCGTGCTCACGTCTCTCTCTCTTTCTCCCCCTCTCTCTCCCTCTCTCTCCCTGTCTCTGTGTCTCTCCTCCTCCCCCCTCTCTCTCTTTCTCCCCCTCTCTCTCCCTCTCTCTCCCTCTCTCTGTGTCTCTCCTCCTCCCCCCTCTCTCTCTTTCTCCCCCTCTCTCTCCCTCTCTCTCCCTGTCTCTGTGTCTCTCCTCCTCCCCCCCTCTCTCTCTCCTCCTCCTCCTCCTCCTCGTCCTCGTCCTCTCTCTATCTTTCTCCCTCTCTCTCTGTATCTGTCTCTCTCTCTGTCTCTATCTGTCTCTGTCACTGTGTCTCTCTCTCTGTCTCTATCTGTCTCTGTCACTGTATCTCTCTTTCTCTGTCTCTCTCTCTCATTCTCTCTCTTGTTTAAAGCTTTCAGTCTGCGATCAACTGTATATCTTATGTAATACTGAATTGAGTGTGTTCCTTGATGACATGACAGCGTATTACTTATTGTTTCTGTTATAATTATGATCATGTGACAGTCTAATATCATCATCTTAGATGAACAGACTATAAATAAATAAACGAACGATGATCATGTGTTTGCATCTCTCCATGAGGGCCTGTATTTGAATAAACTATTCTCTCTCTCTCTCTCTCTCTCTCTCTCTCTCTCTCTCTCTCTCTCTCTCTGTCTGTCTGTCTGTCTGTCTTGTGTGTCAGTTGCTTAAAGCGTCCGTCCGGAACCGTGGTACCGTACGATAACTGTTTGGTTTCTTTTATTGCATTTTTTTCATATTATTTCAAACTGTTTGAAACACAATTAAAAGAGAAAAAAAAGGATTAATTGTCTTTGTCGTCATTACACCTTTTGACTGAACCAGGAAAGCGTTCATCGTCTTCATTATTATTGTTATTATTATTATTATTATTATTATTGTTGTTGTTGTTGTTGTTGTACTACTCTTTTTTGTCACAAGATATCTCTGTGAAATTCGGGCTGCTCTCTTCAGGGAGAGCGCGTCGCTACGCTGAGAGCGCCACCCTGTCTTTGTCTTTTTTTCCTGCCTGCAGTTTTATTTCTCAAAGTGGATATTTCTAAAGAATTTTGCTAGGGACAACCTTTAGTTGCCGTACGCTAATTATCATCATCATTGTTATTATCATCATTTTTTTGTTTCTTCTTCTTTTTAAAAAATTTTTGTTATTCAGTTCAGACATACTGAAAAAAATGTATCGCGTTTTGCCTGTCACTGTGAGCTTAATAGTCAGTCTCCTCTGTCTTAGCCCCCCTCTCTTTCTTTCACTCTCTCTCTCTCTCTCTCCAAATCTCTCTCCCATTCTCTCTCTCTTTCTCTTTCTCTCTCTCTCATTCTCTATCTCTCACTCTATCTCACGCTCTCTCTCCCCCCCCCCTCTCTCTCTCTGTCACCTCTCCCCCCGCCCACCCCTCCCTCTCTCTGTAGGCCAGCTGCAGAGCATTCAGATAATCAAATGGAGTCTCCCCTCAGACCTTTTCCGCCCATGCACGACAGCGTTGACATTCAATTTTCTAGTGCCTGACACCCCCATCTCTCTCCGCTCCCACCTCCTGCCCACTTCCCTCTTCCCCTCGAAAAAATAGAGCTGCTTTGTAAAGCGCCTGACAGGCTGTAAAGATGCCAGAAAATCGCTACACGTGTCCATTGTAGCGGGTCAAGGGGCCGAGAAAATGAAAATCGCCACCATTGAACTCATCTTGTCCGAAAGAAAAAGAGAAAAAAAAGAAAGAAAGAAAAAAGACCGAGGCGTGGACGAGGGTGGGTGGATCGCTTGGCTACGGTTTTTTAGTAGTGACAATGGCGCCGCTGATGGTTCCACAATGGGCCCATGATGGCCGCCACAATGGCTGCCACGATGGTGCGGTGTCGTTGCAGGAAGGAAGAGGCGTCATGTGTCACTTCCCAGCGGTCAGCCCTCAGGAGCTTTTTTTTTGTTTTGTTTTGTTTTCTTTTTTACTTTTCTTTTTTTTTTTTTAGTCTCCATGGAAATCGCTGTCTTCGTTTGTCGGCCATGATGTTTTCTTTGTCTTCTTTTTTTCCCCCCTCTTTTTGTTGTTGTTCTTCTTCCTGTCAACACCAAACTTTTAACTGTTTCCAACTATCTTAGCCTGTTCTCTTCCTCCTCCCCCCCTCTCTCTCTCTCTCTTCTCCCTCTCTCTCTTCCCTCCAGCGTTTGAGAAGTTGCGCCAGTGCTAATGTCTTTAACACATGACCCGTTTTAAACAAAATGTTTCAGCAAACGCCTCCGGTTCAATTCCTTCCGAGGACGGCCCGCTAATGCGTCCACAAACAAGCATTGATCTTCTGGTGGTGGTTATGACACGCCTCCTCGATCTCTCCCTCCACACCTTCCCCCCCCCTGACACTCATAAAGAACATTGTCGGGAAACGAAAAATAAACGTTACAAAGAATGAAATATTCCCCCTTTGGCTGAGTGGTAAGCGTCACGGTCTGATGACTGGGAGGTCGTGGGTTCAAACCTCATCAAAGCCATATTACTGTGGGATTTTTATTTTGTTTTTACCCCCGTTGCCGGCTCCAGTTTTCAGGCGCTAATAGCTGTAATGGAAGGGCTTGGACCATACTTTTGACAATCACCCATGGATCCTTATTTGAGAGCGATGCTCAAGTTTCTCAACCAACATTACATAATTATGTCTGTATCTCTGGAGCCACGTTGACAGCCGGGACGAGGAAGCAAAAAAGCCCTGATATCTTGTATCTACTCTAAAACGGATCCCCCCAGAGCAAGGTTAACAGGTTCACGCCACTCAGTAAACAGATAAGTATATGAATTAAGAGGAGGGGAAGAAGAGGCATGCTTTCCTCCATGTGTTAATGTAATTTGTGTTCGGTAAGACGCAGCTTGGAAGAAGAAAAAAAAGAGCAAAGAACATGTGGCATAAATCAAATTACTGCAAGCATTCGTGGCAAAGTACGCGTTCGTCAGAATATCTTGCACCGATCTTCCCTTGATCTGAACTCAATGTAGATGCATCGCAGAACACATCGTCACACAGTTTACCATCAGCAAACCCTTGCTGTTTGAATTTTCATTGTAATGAACACGTTAACATTGTCGTAACCCGTACCATACCTTTTTTTTCTCTGGCGTGTGTGTGCGTGTGTGTGTGTGTGTGTGTGCGCGCGCGTGTGTGTGTATGTGTGTGTGTGCTCGCGCTTTATGTTTCTAGCTTCGCTCTTTACGTCATCTGTGCAAACAGAGTAAAGTTCCTGTGTCTACTCGGATATCGATACTAAACGTGGCATGTATTGTATCAATGGCTGGTAACGCTTCTGTCAATTAAAAGACGTCCCCCGCGCCTTCTCGTGTTCTTTGTCAAAATTGCTTTCAATGTCACCACCAGTTTGTTTATGGAACAGTGGAAATTGCGTGTATCGGCCTCTTCTCCTACCCCCCACCCACCCCCCAGGAAAAAAAAGTTGGGTGATCTGTGGATGGGTGGGTACCGGGTGGGAGGGTGGGTGGGAAGAGGAAGGTCGGTGGTTAGGGAAACGGGTGGGTTGGATGTGGGAGTTGGTGGGGGCGGGGGGAGGGGGGGGGCAAGGACGCTGCACTCGAGCACTTCCTGAACGCCGTCATTCATTGTTTTGTGCGCGCGCGCGTGCACAATATGCAAATCTTGTACGTGTACGCACGAAACTGCAGACATGTGCGCACGTGCACACGCTGAGTAGTGAGTGTCCTCCGGCCACCTGAGAATACCTCACACCTTGAACACACACACACACACACACACACACACACACACACACACACAACAGAGAGAGTAGCGGGCGCACGCCCACTGAGACAGGGCACGTGAAAGAAGTTGCCGACAGCCTCACGACTTCCAAGCTATGCAAGCGGAGTGGAGGTGTAGCTGTCGCTCCACCACCTCCCCACCACCACTACACGCCGCATATCCTCGGTAGCGCGTGTATGTGTGGCCCCTAGCGATTTATGGCCCGTGAAATATGAGAGTAATAACCGAGAATTAATTTGCCCGTGTGGCGTAGACGGGGGTGGTGGGGGGGAGGGGGGGTGGAAGAAGGGTAGGGGTGGGGGAGCTGGGGGTGGAGGAGGGGGGGGGTGGGGGGGGGGAGCGTGTGTTTGTTCTGAGGAAAAGCCCGTGACGCCCTCTTCCACGTGCCGACATGCACGCCTTCCTGCCGCCAGGAGGTGGGTCTTCACAGCAAAAGTTCCCCAACCACCTCTCTCAGGCTATACTCTCTGTCTGCCTGTCTCTTTCTCTCTGCTCCTCTCTCTCTCTCTCTCTCTCTCTGAGTTCTGCTTTCTCTCTCTCTCTCTCTCTCTCTCTCTCTCTCTCTCTATCTCCTCTCTCTCTCTTCTTCTTCTTCTTCTCTGTCTCTGCCTCTCTCTCTGTCTCTGTTTCTCTGTCTGTCTGTCTGCCTCTCTCTTTCGCTCGCTTTCGTGCGCGCGCGCGCGTTTGTGTGTGTGTGTGTGTGTGTGTGTGTGTGTGTGTGTGTGTGTGTGTGTGAAGGGTGCAGGCCATCAAAGAAGAGATACAGACTGAATTCGAGTCATGTTAGGAGAAGGGAGCATGCAATATTATTATAATTATGCAATAATATATGTAGAGAACGAAGATAAACAAATACAAATATCAATCATTTTTTTTCCTTTTTGTATGTGCGCTTGTGTCTGTGTTAGGAAGTGTACAATAACGTGTGTGCGTGCGTGTGTGTGTGTGTGTGGAAGGGGGTATGAGAGAGAGTGTGGAGGGAAGGTGTTAAAAGCGACACCTGCAAGCCGTTGACACACAAGTTCAGAAAACAAAGAATGAACCAGACAAAGACTGGTTGGACCCCGCTCGCTCGACAGTGCCACAACACACTCTAACAAAGAGGAGAATGAGGAGGAGAAAGAGAATAAGAAGAAGGAGGAGGAGGAGATGAAGAAGAGGAGGAAGAAGCAGGAGGAGGAGGTGGAGGAGATGAAGAAGAAGAAGAAGGAGGAGGAGAAGGAAGAGAAGGAAGAGGAGGAGGAGGAGGAGAAGAAGAAGAAGAAGAAGATAATAATAATGACTCTTACAGTGGCAACAGCCGTGGTAAGGCAAAACCACAACAGACATTGAATTATTGCAAAATACAGGTTCGGGCTTGCCCGCATGATCACTGCATGAAGGCGCCAGTGTGATAATGCACTGTGTAAACCCAGCAATAATCTGTGAGCCAATGTCATTTATTTACATATAGAGAGAGAGAAGGGGGTGGGAGGGGAGAGAAAGAGAGAGAGAGAGGAGAGAGAGTGAGAGGGGGAAAGAGAGAGACAGAGAGAGAGGAGAGAGTGAGAGGGGGAAAGAGACACAGAGAGAGACAGACAGAGAGAGACAGACGAGTAATGTTCTCACTCCCACCCCAGTCAGTGCTTTCTGGGGAAACTAAGTCAAAAGGAATGGGATCCTGCAAAGGGTAGAGTACCCAGTAAAAAATAAAAAAATAAAAACAACAACAACCCTCCTCCCCGCCCCCGCCCGCCCCTCCCCCCCCCCCTTTCCCAACTTTGGGGTTAATTTTGTGCTGAGTGGGGCTGGGAGCTCACTGGGTAGTCTACTCTCTCTCTCTCTCTCTCTCTCTCTCTCTCTCTCTCTCTCTATATATATATATATATATATATATATATATATATATATGTGTGTGTGTGTGTGTGTGTGAGTGTGTTTGTGTGTGTGTATATATACATATATATAGAGAGAGAGAGAGAGAGAGAGAGAAAGATAGATCAACAATATAAATACAAGCAGAGTAAAAGAATGTCTCGTTTTGCCTTGCAAACTACTACTACTACTACCACTAATAAATAACTAAATAAATAAATAACTAATAAACAGATAAATGAATAAATGAATCGAAAAAAAGAATAAATGAATAAAAATAAAACTTGTCAGCACGTTATCAGCTGCACCACGCTGGTCTTCAGTGATACCCCACGTTCGTTGAACGGCGTGGTGGATTCATGTTCCGCCTTGGGAGGTCAGTCGGGCATCACGATGAAAGCTAGAATAGGATTGTCTTTCTTCTTTTCTTGGTGGTGGTGGGGGGGGGGGGGGGGGGGGGGGGGGGCGGGGGGGGGGGCGAAATGGAAGAGTGGGAGGGTTTACTGTAATTATTGGTGGTACTGCGCTCTCTGTCTGTCTGTCTGTCTCCATCTGTCTGTTTGTCTTTTTTGTCTGTCTGTTTCTCTGTATCTCTTCGTCTCTTCCTCTCTCACTTTCCACTCTCTTCCTTTCTCCATCTCTCCCTCTTTTCTTTCACCCTCTGTCAGTCTGTCTGTCTGTTTGTCTCTGTCTATCTATCTGTCTGTCTGTCTCCATACTTCTATCCATAATCTTTCATACAATTTAGGGCATGTTATTTATACATTTATTTTTCGTCTTCTTCAGTGTTTGTACAACAATGATAACAACAACAACAACAAAATAAAAAGTCCAGGGATGTTGCTATTTTCAGAAGTGGGACTATTAATTTTTACTCTCCGCTTTGTTTGATGTTTAAACTACACGGCGCTTTAATATGCTTTGCTTTGATATGTTGTTTGTTTGTTTTTTTCCTCGAAAGCGCTATCATTTCTTCTGTCTGTCTTTGTGGCGGGTTCTCTGTGTCTTTATCCTTCTTTTTCATGGCTCATACCTGTTCCATCTGTTCATCGTTCCTTGTACACGACTCTCTCTCTTTTCTTTTTTCTTAATTAAAAAAGAAGGGAGAAATAAGGTAGAAAACAAAGCATCAGAAAACCAACATTGTAAGAACAGATGAAACCATTCTGGATATTGTCAGCACTTATCACCATGACTCTCTCTCTGTCACTCTCTGTTTCTGTCTGTCTGTCTCTCTCTCTGGCTCTCTCTCTCTCTCTTACAATTTATACTTCCTTTCATATTCATGTATTTCGTATTCGTGCGTGTGGAGTTAGGAATGCAGGATGTGTGTGTGTGTGTGTGTGTGTGTGTGTGTGTGTGTGTGTGTGTGTGTTTGCGCGCGCCTGCCTCGAACGTGCTGTCATAGTGTGTGTGAGGAGCTGGACAGAACTGTTCTCTTGTTGGTTCCGTGCCGTTCTCAGCTTTCTGTATTGCACGAGAGCCTTCTGTTCCTGACTGACGCTCACACCGCCACCAAGGGAGAGACGTGCAGGGTTAACCCCTTGACTGCTGATAACGTGTAAGCTCGCGTGTAAATGGGCTGTTGCCTGAGATGACATGTATTATCAGTAAATCGGTCAGTATTCTTTATTTGGACGTTTTCTTCTAGTGATCGCATTATTGTTTGTTCAACAAAACTCGTTCAGTCACACCGCTTAAACATATTATAACCAAGACGTTTTTTGCCTTTCAAATTCACGCCACACTGATTTCAGGGCTTAGCAGTGAAGGGGTAAACATAGCTTCATATCAAACATACTCTCTTCTTCTTCTTCCTCTCCTAATACTACTACTACTACTAATTCTACTACTACGACTACTACTACCACCACCACCACCACTACTACAACATCTTCTACTACTTCCGCTACTACTTGTTGCTATTCTTGTCTCACAGCTGTGTGGAGAGTCACTGGGGCATCTCACAGAACTGTTGGTTTAAATAATCTTTAATTATTCAACAATACACATGATTACAATGCAATGAATGACAAAAGAGCATCAGCAAGCTTAAAGCTTATACTGTGCTCACAACGTTGCACTTCAATTTTATCATGACGGCTGATGAACCATATTATGACTTGTATCAAATAACATTCATAAACAGTAAGTAATGAAATAATGAAATAAAACAAATAAACAAACAGTACATAATATAGTAAAATAATGCTAATATCAATATTAACATGAGATTGAATTTATTATCACCAGAGTAATTGGCCTAACTGTTCGCCACTTTTCTCCAGGTCTGTGGCTTGTACATCCAAAACCTGGGTCTCTCTGCAATTGTTGTTGCTGTTGTTTTTGGTTTATCTGTGTACTCTGTATACCTGTCTGGAAATCGCTTTGTGAAATCAGAAGTAGACAATCAAGTCCTGCGCGATCGTTCTCTCTCTGTCTCTCTGTCTCTGTCTCTCTGTCTGGGTGGAGGGGGGTGGTGGTAAAGGTGGGGAGGGGCAGTAAGGTAGTGAGATAGAGAGAAAGAAAGAAGTAAAGGTGGAACTGGCCAGGATGGACGGTAAAAGGAAAATAAGAGGAAGTAAAAAATAAAACAAACAAAACAACAACAACAACAAACAAACAAACAAATAAAATAAGATAAAGAAATATAAAGAAGAGAAGAGTTTGAAGAGCGGCTCCACAGAAAGAGGGGAGGGGGAGTGAGGTGGTGGGGGTGTGTGGAGGGACTCAGGCAAGGAAGAGGAAACGTTAAAGAAAAAAAGAAAGAATGAAAGAAAGGAAAAGAAAAAAAAAAAAGAAAGAAAGAGAAAAACCCTGCGCTGCAAGAGGAGATGTACCCGGATCGAGTTCTCTCGTTAAATCTTTTTATCCCCCGCCCCCCCCCCTCCCCCTCCTACTCCCAGTGCTGGGATGGGAGCAAGTGGCCTATTTTGGTGGCTGGGGGGAGGGATGGTGGGGGGGGGGGGGGGGGAGAGGCGACTAGCTGTCTTGTTTCTCCCGTTGATGTACGAGGGGGGAGGGGGGGGGGGGTGAGAGGGGTAGAGGATGCCAGGGAGGGGGAGGATGGGAGGGGGGGACTTGATTATCAACATCTATACACGTTTTACTCGGCGCTCCCACCACCATTACCACCAGAAACACAAGCACAGACCGAGTAAAGCTAAAGCTGGCAGTAGCGGATTCGGATTGTAGAACCTGCTGCATTCTTCTTCGCCTTCTTTTTTTTTTTTTTTTCCTCCTCCTCCTCTTCGCCCTCCTCCTTCTTCTTCTTCTTCATCTTCTTCCTCGTCCTCCTCCTCCTCGTCCTCCCCCTCCTTCTTCCTCCTCCTTGCTGTGTGTTCTTTGTGGTCTCGTGTCGTCTTGGTTCAGGGTCGAAAGCAACGCGGTGGTGGGGCGGGAAAATTGAAAGCATATGGTTAGAGAGGGGGATGGGGTGGGGGCTGGGGGGGGGGGGGGGGGGGGGGGCAAGGGTCGGGGATGGTGGAGGAGGAGGAAGAGGTGGAGGTAGGCAAAGCACACAACTGAGGCGTATTTATTTTGCTCTGAGAGAGAGAGAGAGAGAGAGAGAGAGAGATGCGTTCACCTTCGGAGTCAGTGAACAATGCAGTGATCAGTCCCTGATAGTTCAGCGAGTCACAAAGCTAAAGACGGAACGGAGAGAGATAGCAAGCAGAGAGAGAGAGACAGACAGAGAGAGAGTGAGTGAGTGTGTGTGTGTGTGTGTGTGTGTGAGAGAGAGAGAGAGAGAGAGAGAGAGAGAGAGTAGAAGCGATGTCATGCCTCGTACTAACATGGCAAAAAGGTAGGTATTGCAGTAGTTAGGGAGGTGTGTACTTTGACTCCAAAGTCTTGGTTGATTCCTGTCATATTCCAGGCTGGACCCTTTTTTTTTTTCTTCTTCTTTTTTCAGGAAGCAGTGAGACTGATGAACAGATTTATGGTATTGTTTGAGAAATTGGCCGTGAAAGCGTGTTATTTGTAGGCTTTCTCGGTGTGTGATTTTCGCTTGACCACAGCTGATGATACGTGACACTGGGATGGTTGAAAATTGCCCGTAGAACAGAGCTATTGGGAGGGGGGAGGGTGTGAGGGGGGGGGGGTGTTCCTCTCGTTCTTAAAAAGTAGAGATGTGTTGTGTCTTGGAATTATTTGTATTTATTGTTCGTGGAGCAAACCTAATAACAATAGTGGTTTATTTGACAGTCCATATCATCAAACAAAAACTAATATCATGAACAGTTGAATGGTTTTAAACAGTTACTACAATTACCAGTAACGCAAAATGAGAAAGGAAAAAAAGTGGAAACAATATGGGACCCAAAACAAAAGTGGATGAAATAAGCAGTACTCAGACCCAAACATAGATACCTCAACTGGTCAACTGGTGGAAACTTCGTACGAACCACCATTCAACTGAAGGGACGACTGCAATGGAGTGAGTAAATATGTTCATCTGA
The DNA here is from genome assembly GCF_041734735.1 of Babylonia areolata. NCBI lineage: Eukaryota > Metazoa > Mollusca > Gastropoda > Neogastropoda > Buccinidae > Babylonia > Babylonia areolata. Next base: position 5,030,590 of record NC_134896.1, on the reverse strand, counting down.
GACGAAACAGCAAGGAATGGAAAGGTTAAAAGTGTATGTATGGTTATCAGCAGAACGTTTCAAATAGTTCACATGGCTGTTCAGCGTGTATAAATGGACACACTGTCGCTCACTCGTTTTTTTAAAGACTACTTTTTTTTCGGGAAGGGGGGGGGGGGGGGGGGGGCTGATGGGGTGACGGTTTTACAGGTCGATTTAGCCGTCTATACCATCATCCTGTTGACAAGATACTTTGCGTGTGTTCGTGTCTCCATGCATATATATGTGTGTACCTATCAGAGTGGATTACTTCCACAGACTTTTGCAAGAGAACAACACTACCGTTGCCATGGGTTCTTTTTCAGTGCGCCAAGTGCGTGCTGCACACGGGACCTCGGTTTATGGTCTCAATCTAATGACTAGACGCTCAGTTTGATTTTCCAGTCAAACCTTGGAGAAAGGGCGAGAGTGGGATTCCGCCGTACCCTGACTCTCAGGGACACTGTTCTAGGCAGATACGTCTTGACCATTCTGCTACCTTGCTCTCAATCACACACACACACACACACACGCGCGCGCGCGCACGCACGCACGCACGTACGCGCGCGCGGATATTGCATATACTTATAATTATAGAAACGATTTGTGTCATTGTGTTTGTCAGCATACAAGATACAAAAATACTTTATTATCTCTCGAAAGATGAAAACGAAAAACTTTGATAACAGCAGTGCAAACAATGGTGTGTGTGTGTGTGTGTGTGTGTGTGTGTGTGTGTGTGTGTGTGTGTGTGTTTGTGTGTGTGTGTGTGTGTTTGTGTGTGTGTTTATGTGTGTTTGTGTGTGTGTGTTTGTGTGTGTGTATGTGTGTGTGTTTGTGTGTGTATGTGTGTGTGTGTGTGTGTGTGTGTGTGTGCGTGTGTGTGTGTGTGTGCGTGTGTGTGTATGTGTGTGTGTGTGCGTGTGTGTCAGAGAGAGAACACTGAACACTGAAATGTTTAATGTCATTAGCTGTAAAGCTCTAGTGACATAGTAGGTACTAATCAGAACAAAATGGTGCAAAACAGTTAAATGGAACAGAAAGGAAAAAAACCAATATTGGAACAACATAAACCAATAAGAGATTTGCGACACTTTGGCACTGTGTCATTAGCTTAAAGTACATGTGACAGAGGGGTAACGTGCCTTTTTTTTCAGTCGTTCGTCTCCAAGGTTTGGACAGTACACAGAAAACAAAGTACATGTAAATCATATATTAGATATTTACGCATGTAACATCGACACACATCATATCAATACAGACATATACTAAAGTACATAATTATAAATCCTGAAATAACTGCTTGAGAGAGAGAGAGAGAGAGAGTGTGTGTGTGTGTGCGTGTGTGTGTGCGCAGTGGCTAAGTAAAGATCGGTGTTGGGGTATGGGCATGACGGATTAGAAGTAGTGCAGTGTTGCGCTGTTTCCATCCATCAGGAACGTGACACGGGTGTACTGATGTCTGCTTCCTCTGCTGGATTTCTGTGATTGCTGGGCTGATAGGACCTCCTGCTTTTTTTTTTCTTTTCTACACATGCACACGCACACACACGTGCACGCAGACACACATTTACACGGACACACACACACACACACATATACAAAAATTATGAGCCCGCTTGCACGCGCGCATGAACGCACGCATACACGCTCGCGCACGCATGCACACATAAAGAAAGCGCGTACGAGTATACATACCTGTATTCAGATACGCATACACACACAGACACAGACAGACAGACAAACACTCTCTCTCTCTCTCTCTCTCTCTCTCTCTCTCTCACGTAGGTTACGAGATCGTGACGGCAGGAAACAATACGATAAAACTATTTCCAGGGCTGACTGATTTTATGTCAGCAAAGCGGATGCTTACTTCATCTAATAAGCGCGCTGGGAAAGAACTACCTAGAACAAACAGTGCTGACAGTTAATGTCTACTACTTGGTAGGATTCCCTGAGATGAAGAGAGAGAGGGAGACAGAGACAGAGACAGAGACAAGTAGTAGTGCTCCATAATGATGCAGTCAGAGACAAACTATACCCCACCACCGCCCTACACCCCACTCATACTCTCTCCCCCCCTCCAACGATAATGAAATTGTGGAGGCAGAGAACATGAGATCTCACTCGCTCGCCATTTGACTAATTGGTCAAATGAGCCATTCGGCGCCCGAGACGTGTACACCACGAGAGAGAATGCTGACCTGATTAGACAGGCGGGGGGGGAGTGGGGGGTGGGTAGGAGATTGGGGAGGAGATCTCTTTCTTATCAGCACTCCAGGCCCTCCCCCCTCTACTCTCCCCTGCGTCGCCTCCCCCTCCTCTCCCGCTAAATGATTCACATATGTGTGGCACGAGTAAGCTGAGGAAATATTAAACACATGCATGAAGAGGTGAGTGAAGAAGTGATGCGGGGAAGGGATGTGTGTGTGTGTGTGTGTGTCTGTGTGTGTTGTGTGTCTGTGTGTGTGTGTGTCTGTGTGTGTGTGTGTGTGTGTGTGTGTGTATCTGTGTCTGTGTGTGTGTGTGGGGGGGGGGGGGGTGAGGATTGGGTGTTCAGAAATCGAGTATGAATACGTATGTACTCAGAACAGAGTATGGGTGTTATGGGCACAGAGTGTGGGTGTTATGGGCACAGAATCGAGTAAGGGGTGTTTGCTCACACTTAAATTCTCTTCTTTTACTGTGTATGTCTGTCTCTCTCTCGGTCTGTCAGTCGGTCGATTGGTCTCTTCATATTTCTCTCTCTGTCTTTCTCTCTGTCTCTGTCTGTCTGTCTGTCTGTCTCTCTCTCTTCTGTCTGTCTGTCTGTCTGTCTCTCTCTCTCTCTCTCTGTCTCTCTCATGGACCCACTCTCTCCCTTCCTTCTTCCACTCCCCAGTCAGGACTTCCATTCCCATTGTGATGAGAACAAATGTTTGTTGCAACAGACAGACAAAGAGACAGATAGACAGGACATGCATAGGTCGTGTTTGATAAGACTCAACGTCAAAGGACGCGATTTAATGTCTGATGTTGACAGATGAGATAATAAGAACAGCGGTACCAACCCATGTTCCATTTTTCATGGTATGGCCGGAAAACGTTTTCGCGAAAGAGAAACGAATGAATAAAATGAATAAATAAAATAATAAAAACTTTT
>NC_134896.1:4964930-5022430 GCF_041734735.1 Babylonia areolata | reverse complement strand
TGTTTATCTTCTTCTTCTTCTTCTGCGTTCACTCGTATGCACACGAGTGGGCTTTTACGTGTATGACCGTTTTTACCCCGCCATGTAGGTAGCCATACTCCGTTTTCGGGGGTGTGCATGCTGGGTATGTTCTTGTTTCCATAACCCACCGAACGCTGACATGGATTACAGGATCTTTAACGTGCGTATTTGATCTTCTGCTTGCACATACACACGAAGGGGGATCAGGCACTAGCAGGTCTGCACATATGTTGACCTGGGATATCGTAAAAATCTCCACCCTTTATCCACCAGGCGCCATCACCGTGATTCGAACCCAGGACAGCAGATGAGGCAACTAACTGCTGTCTCAACTATCTGGGCTAGAATGTGATAATAGTGGAGAGTGTCTTGCACAGGTTTATTCCCATTCTCTCGGTCTAGAGGTCTTTAGGACAGCGGTGGTGGGATGGACCCCAAAGGCCAACTAGCCCCGAATGCTACAGGCCTGACCAGGACAGAAACACCATTGTAACACCAATTTTCCTCGTTGCTGTGTGCTGTATCAATCCTATTTCCGGCCGTCCATTGCCCTCCATGTGTGTGTTTCAGCCAGATAAACAGAACCGGTGTCTCGTGCTGACGGCAGAAAGCCAGGAAGCACGTGCAACCAATTTTTGCGCGTGGCTTTTGTTGCTGACGTTGCTCATGACGACACGAGGGTCAGTTAGTGTATGGCTGTGCATAATGCATCAACCGTGGCAGTCAATACAGGGGACTGAGGTAGCATGCACGTCATACTCGTATTTGGCTCAGCTGTCACGACGTTTCGTTGCAGTTTTCTTTTCTCGTGCAGCACGAGTCAGATCAAACTGATTAATTTGAATCAGTTGTCGCTCCTTAAAAAGCGTATGCTATTTTTTTTGTGGGAGGGTGGCAGCGTGGGAGGGAGGGGTCCCTGGGGGAGGGGGGAGGGCGGCGTTTAGAACTTGCTTTTGCCGAAAGTCTTTCCCCATCCCACAACCGCCAGAACTGAAGAATATAAAGTTTGTTAAGAGTTCAGCATCACAGCACACCCCCCACGACCAAACGTGTTTCAGGACAAGTGACAGTCACAGCGACACAGCTTGTCTCACACGCTGACGGTTTTTGTCATGCCCGAATCGAGGGGAACCCTGGGCAATATCCACACTCCCCACCCCCCCGACCCCCTCAAGACGAAAACAACGAGTAGTGTTCCTTCACATCAAGGCGTGGCCGTCCACTCCGTCTGTCACACAGAGGAGGGGAAGACGTGTGTATAAAGTCGAGAAACCCATTTTTGTGAGCGGTATTTACATGCACCATCCATCCATGAGACACGCTGGACTGGCGACAACTTCCTGAGGCAAGTAGGAAAGTCAGTGTTGGTTTCCCATTCACATGACCGTGGTTCGTTTTATTTTGCTGCCGTTCCTCTCCACTGCTTTGCATGAAAGGACAGGGCGATGTTTTCCCCCTCAAGACGGAATGAGCATTGTTCACAACAAGGCGTGGACATTCACTCCATCAGTCACACACAGGAGTACGTGGAAGGGAAGAAAGGTGGAGACACCCCCTTTCATTTGTAAAATGATTCGTTGTCCGCGTATTTGTTGCCGGTGGTGGTGGTGGTAGTAGTAGCAGTAATAGCAGGAGTAGTTGTAGTGGTGGTGATGGTTGTTGGTTTAAATAATCTTTAATTATTCAACAATACACATGATTGCAATGCAATGAATGACAAAAGAGCATCAACAAGCTTAAAGCTTATACTGTGATGGTTGTTGAAGTAGTAGCAGCAGCAATAGTAGTAGCAGTAGGTGAAATAGTAGCAGAAGTACTGGCAGTAGCAAATGAAGCAGAAGTGAAAGTAGTAGTTGTGATGGAAATTGTGTTGGTTATGTTTTTGCAACACTTATCTGGCCATGACCCTACGTCTTTCCCTTTGTCTTAATGGCTGAGGTGTTTTTGTTGTTGTTGGTTGTTTCTTGGTTTTTTTTGTTGTTTTTTTGTTTGTTTTTTGTTGTGGTTGTTTTGTTCTTTTTTCTTGCTTGTTTGTTTGTTTTGGCTTCAAATATAATTTATGCTTTCTACACACACACACACACACACACACACACACACACACACACACACACACACACACACACACACACAAAATCAATGAATAGTCTTGCAGAAATTTATATAAAATAATTATTTCTTATTGTACGAGGAGTGGGATGCTCTGGTAGATTTTCTTTTTTTATATGCATTTTTTAGTTGCTATCAACAGTTGTCTTTCTGGAACATCAAAATAAGTGTGGTGAGTTTCCCTCAGGATAAAGTGACAACAGATTACTTTGGTGCCAATATCTGTACATGTGCCGATAATGGTCAACTGGTTGACCCTGGGCATCATCCGGAATAATGAATATCTGTACTGTCAAAACCGTCAGGGGGAGGTGGGGGGGTCTGTATAATTGGTTTTGTATATATTCCGTTTTGGTGAACATCTACCTATCAGAGTGGATTTCTTCACAGAATTTTGCCAGATGACAACACTCAAGTTACTCAAGTTGCGATGAGTCGGTTTCAGTGCGCCAAGTGCGCGATGTACCATACACTGGACCTTGATTTCGCTCAGTTTGATTTAAGCGCGTTGGGTTACGCTGCTGGTCAGGCATCTGCTTGGCAGATGTGGTGTAGCGTATATGGATTTGTCCGAACGCAGTGACGTCTCCTTGAGCTACTGAAACTGAAACTGAAACTCAGTTTGATTTTCCAGTCAAACGTTGGAGAAAGGGTGCGAGCGGGAATGAACCCAGACACTAACTGTATTTGCAGATATAAGCGTCTTAACCATTCTGCCACCTTTCTCCTCACCTTCCCTCACATCAGACTAAACAGCATGCACTGTTGGGATCAGACTGGAGCTGTACAATCGGCGCAGTGTCTGTTGGTCTGCAGAGAAAAAAAACCATTCGATAAAGTGCACGATGAAAGAAAGTCTCGTCGTCTCTGCAAAACGAAGGAGACGGAGAGACAGCGGTGTTTCTTCACTTTCTGTTTTCGATTCAAGATGGGAGGAAATCCAATTGGGATCCGGCGAAAGTGGATGACCCCATCTGGGCAAGCTTTCCATTCATCTCCACCCCCCCCCCCTCCCCCTTACCCCCTCACCCTCCTTATTTTTTGGGTTTGCAATTTCTAAACCGTATATTTTGAAACAGGAATCAATTTTTCCCGTGAACCTTTTTTCACTCATACTGAGGAAGAATGAAAGTGATTGCAATCTTTCCTGTCTGTTTTTTCCCCCATGTTTTAATCAAATGTGAACGAGGACTGGGGAGAGCGGAATTACTGTCTTTTTCGAATCTCTCCTCTGAAATGAACGGTGGTGTTTTTTGTTGTGTGTGTGTGTGTGTGTGTGTGTGTGTGTGTGTGTGTGTGTTGTTTTTTGTTTTTTTCGTGTGTTTTTTTTTTCTCTTGTGTTTGTCATCTGATTTGAAGCTTGGCGTTTACAGTACATTTTTATGGACATCTCTGTTAGTTAAAAAAAACAAACACAGAAAATTGCGAAAACGAGACACCCCCCCTACACACACACACACACACACACACACACACACACACACACACACACACCTAAATCAATAAAACACACACACACACACACACACACACACACACACACACACACACACACAGAGAACATGTTGACGGATTACATTGCCTGTGCGGATATCTTGTGCAGTTGGAACCTATTTGTCTCTTCAGAAACTGTGGTATAAACGTTTCAGTTCAAGAAACAAAACAAAACACAGCGTTAGATATAATTATATACAAAGTCTTGAAAGAAATACACCTATACACTAATGAGTGATTCATTCATTCAGTCAGTCAGTCAGTCAATCAGTCATTCAGTCAATCATTGATCCATACACTTCCACTCCGCCTGCCCTCACCCCCAGACTATACCTCCGATAATACACGAGTGAGTTAATCATTGATTCATTCGTACATTCATTACTTCGTTCATTCATCCACCAACCATCCAGTTCAACCACCCTCACCCTTTAGGCTAAACCTCGTATGCACGAGTAAGTCATTCATTCATTCATTTATTCATCCATCCACCTTCAACCCACCCACCCCTACCCCTCAGAATAAACTTCTGTATACAGGAGTGAATGAGTTAGTGACAAAGAGTGACACCTGGTGGTGGTGGTTGTACTACATTTGTTGGTGGGGTTCGACTGAGTGAGTGATCAATTCATTCATTCATTCATTCATTCATTCATTTATCCTTCCACCCATCCATCCACCTCCAAACAACCCAGCCACCCCTACCCTAAAACTTTACCTCCGATTACACGAGTGAGTGAGTGACTAAGAGACCCTTGTAGTGATGGTTGTACTGCTGATGGTTGTATGGGGTTCGAGTGATTCATTCGTTCACCCATCCATCCATTCACCTTCAAGCAACTCAGCTACCATTATACCTCCGAAGACACGAGTGAGTGAGTGAGCGGATGACTAAGTGACCGTGAGGTGGTTGTACAACAGTTGTTGATGGGGTAGGGGGCTAAGTGCTCCGTGCATTATGGTGGCAGCTTGACGGCCCCTGTACCTCTCCAATGGGGGGCGTGAGGGAGGAGGAGAGGTGTGGGATGGGAGAAATGAAGGCGGGGGCCTAGGGGGTGGGGGATAGAGGTGGTGGGACTGTAACGTCCTGTGCCCCTTGCGTGTCGTAAACCCCAGCTCTGTCTTTGTCAGCCTGACACAAGACATTTGTACACACCTCCCCCCCCCCTCGCCAACCTCCAGCTCAGGAGACTTGTCCTCTGACCTCTGTTTTGTCAAGAGGGCTGTGTGGGGGAGGGCGGGGGGTAGGGGCGTGGGGGGGAGGGTTTAACCAGATTAGAGTGTGTCCTCTTAATTCTTAAAAAAGAAAAGAAAAAAGGTTGTTTACTCGTTTACTATGTGGTGGAATGGGCGATGGAATGTTGAAAAGCATGATTTGTTTTGTTTTGTATTGTTTTTGATAGGGGACATCTTGTTGATTTGGTTTTGTAACACACGGTTCATTTTTTCTTTCTTCTGTAAACCTGTTTTGCTCAAGTATGCAGTCAGCAGCATTGGCATTCGTTTTGTTTGTGGGTTTTTTTTTGTTTGTTGTTGTTGTTTTGTTTTTTTTGTTGTTTTTTTGGGGGGGTGTTAATAATTCAGCAGTCTGCTTGGTGAAATTATGCAATTCTGATTGTGAGTTTTATTGTTGGCATTTTTTTTCCTTGGGGGGAGGGGGAGGGACACATACAATGAATATAATAATGGTTCACATTCACACAACCGATCTTTGACCGTATACTGTCAAGAACTGCCAACCTGGAGGTAGATTACTTGAAAGTAAAAAGCAGATTTGTATACACGAAAGTCATGTGCACGGAAAGTAAGAAAAAACCAAAACAACAGTTAAACGTGAAGCCAAAACTGGTTTTAACACTTCTTCCCCTCAATAGAAAACGAAGATATGAAGAATTCTTTGTGTCTGTCTGTCTGTCTGTCTCTGTCTCTGTCTCTTCTTCTTCTTGATGGAAAACGAAGCTCTCTCTCTCTCTCTCTCTCTCTCTCACACACACACACACACACACACACACACACACACACACACACACACACACACTCTCTCTCTCTCTCTCTCTTCTTCTTCTTCTTTTTTATGGAAAACGAAGATCTCTCTCTCTCTCTCTCTCTCTCTCTCTCTCTCTCTCTCTCTCTCTCTTAACGACCGTAAACATATGGCAGATATTGCTCGATACATTTATCACAGTTTGAAATTTAGATCAACCAGTTAAGTGATTTAGCGTTTATTATCTGTTTATTTCCGTATCTCCTGGGCTGATGGCCATATGTTCCAAGATAAGTAAACGGAAAACCAGTTCGTCCATGTCCATATCCATTTTGTGAACGTCTCAGTGTGTGCGCGTATGTGTGTATCGGAGAGTGTGGAAGAACATTTTACATATGTTTTGGTGCTTTTGATTTCCTCTTTTCCCCCTCCCCTGATATGAGCAAGGCTTAAGTCAATAAACCATTTGTCTTATCTTCTCTCTCTCTCTCTCTCTCTCTCTCTCTCTCTCACTACACTCTTCTTCTTTATGGAAAACGAAGATCTCTCTCTCTCTCTCTCTCTCTCTCTCTCTCTCTCTCTCTCTCTCTCTCTTCTTCTTCTTCTTCTTCTTCTTCTTCTTCATGGAAAACGAAGATACCAGGAATATTTTTCTCTCTCTTTTTCCTTCTTCTTCTTCTCCATCATCTTAATAGAAAACGATCACGAATCTCTTTCTCTCTTCTTCTTCTTCTTCTTCTATATGCAAAACGAAGCTAGATACCAGGAATATTTCTTTCTCTTTCTATATATATATATATATACTCTTTCTCCACCCTGACCAGTAACACGTCGTGCGACGGTGGCGGACCTGACAATCGTTCATCCGCGCGCCAACAAACCAGTGGCTACGTTTATCTGGGTTTATTGGACCCCCTCTCAGTAGTGACCAAACAATCGATGGTCGCCATGGAGATAAGAGCGTCGGCAGCGCGGGCAGTCAGCTGAGTTTTCAATAACTGCCCAACATGCCATTACAACGGGGAAGCGAACGCATCAGCAACGGTATGTTTCGTCTCCGTGTTGTTGGAGGGGGAGGGGTGGGGGGTGTTTGTGTGTGTGTGTGTGTGTGTGTGTGGAGAGCGGGGAGAGGCAGGGGGGCAGTTGGGGGAGGTGTTTGTAGTTGTGTGTGTGTGTGTGTTTGTGGGTGTGTGTGGGGGTGGGGGGGGGGAATGGGTGTGTGTGGGGAGGTTGTGTGTGGGGGGGGGGATTGGGGGGTGATGGGTGTTTGTGTAGGGGGTGTGTGTGGGGATGATGGGGGTGGGGGGGAATGGGGGGGGGGAATGCGTGTGTGTGTCTTTGTGGGGGGAAGGGGATGGGTATTTGTGTCTGTGTGTGTGTGTGTGTGGGGGGGGGTGGTGAATGGGTGTGTTTGGGGGGGGGGGCGGGGGATGGGTAATTGTGTGTGTGCGTGTGAGTGTGTGTGTGTGTGTGTGTGTGTGTGTGACGTTGACTGTCACGAGGACAGTTGCAGCTCTGTCGGTTTAATGCGGTATATAGTGGTCGCATGCGTCGCTGATGGAGGTTGTAAGAGTATTTTTACAGCGTGTGTGAAACGAATGACAAACTGGGGTGTTTCTGAACACTCCCGACAGTCCTGCGATAAAGTGCACAGCCTGTTGACTCTTGACCACCTCGCTTTGTTGGATGCTACAAATGCTTCCTAATTTCCTGTATGGATGACAATGCATTGTTTTCGGTCCACAATAAAGGAATTTGGGATTGCTTGTGGTCCTTTAGGGGAGGGGGGAGAGTTAGGGGTTGTTTGCTTCCAGACTGGAGAGACAGACGGAGAGAGAATCAGGCAGATTGTTCGAGGCATCTGCCGCATTCGGAAAATGTGAACTAAAGTTATAAATTGTCAGCATGGAAAGAATACAGATGTGAGTGTTGCAGTTAAGTCAGCCTTTTTTTCTTAAAGAAATTCCAATGTCCCTCATATTAAAGACAGGCCTAAACATCCAGTCTTCGCTTATGATATACTTCAAGGCTTTCCGATTATACGGAGACATATTCCATACACCATTACAGATAGCACGACAACTAGAGAGTCCATCTGAAGACGAAAGCGTAAGGGACAGAAAGTGTATTGGACAGGACACAGACAGAGAAAGAGGGAGAGAGACAGAGAGACAGACGGAGAGAGCGTTGAACCATCAGCCAGACAGGCAGACAGAGACAGAGCATTGAACTATCAGATCTGGAGTTGTTCTTGCTGGCCCAAACAGGCTTCAAGTGGTCAGTGTTAGAGAGGAAGAGGAATGTTATCATCCAGATCGAGTCATCGTGGCCCCAATCTGAGCCACGGATTTGCCCCTCAGCCATGGATGTCTGGGCCGAGAGAGTGGGGACGTATCGTGGGCAAACCACTCTCCACAATGACCAAATTCTAGCCCAGATAGTCGGGACAGCACTTGCTGTTCTGATGGTCATAGTCGGATACACTATCATACACAGACGCGCCCGCCGAAACAGTATATCAGTGGATTCTGTGCTGGCTGTTGTTACCATTGACCTGGGGTCGTTGTGTTGTGTTTGTTCTGACTTTCTGAGTCTGTTGTTTGGGATCACGATTGGCAAAGTTCTGTTCTGTGAACTGCTGGCAACTGAAGGTGATGCATTTATATTGCACTGTGTTGTATTGTGTTGTGTTGTATTGAATTGTATTGTATATTGTGCTGTACAGGATGACTGAAGGTTAAACATACTGAGTCAAGTTTTGTTGAAGGAACTGCTGACTGAAAGAGAAACATTGGTGGTTCATACCTGTACCCTGAACGCCACCCTCCCTCCCTCTCTCCCCTCTCTCCTCTCTCTCTCTCCTTAAATAAGAAACGTATTTAAGTTCTGAGTTCTCTCTCTCTCTCTCTCTCTCTCTCTCTCTCCCATCCCCCTTTATCCGCCTCTCTCTCACTCCCTCCACCCCCACCCCACCGATTCTCTGTCTGTTTTTATGCTTCTCTTCATTTGCTTTTGCTGGGGAGCACAGTGGCTCCAGAGGCACACCCGTGCAGCCAGCCGACTGACGGCTTCACACTCTGCTCTTTCGGGGCCGCAGACAGGTGATCAGCTGATCGACCCACAAAAAGGTCGGAGACACATGCACTCAAATCAAAGAGCCAGGAAACCGATCGACAGGAAACTGTCAAGTGAAAAGGTCTGGAAGAAAAGTCGTGCACCACAGAGGGCGAAACGGTACATCACGATCATATTTCTGTTTGTGCTGCTGCTGTATTTTTCTTGTGGGGGGTTAGGGGTGTGGGGGGTGGCTGGTGGGGATCCGTCCGGATGGAATGTGTGTATGTGTGGGTGGGTGGGTGAGTGGAGTGGAGGGGGAGGGAGTTCCTAGAGAGAGAAAGAGAGAGAGGAGTGTGGGTGGGTGGCTGTGTGTGCGTGTGGGGGTGTGTGTGGAGGGGGGAAGTTCGTAGTGTGTGTGTATGTGTGTGCGCGCGCGCGCGCGTGTGTGTGTGTGTATGATCATCGTGCTCAATTCTGGGTCAGCGCATTGTGACCAAGAAAGACTCCGAGCAAACAACAGCCACGCTGTTCCCGTCTCTCGCTTCGGAAATCGCGCGCGCTCCAAGGCGGACGCGTACATCCACAGACGCACGCACGCACACACACACACACACACACACACACACACACACCACACACACACACACACACACACACACACACACACACACACGTATTTACAGCCAAGGCTGGCGAAATTTGTTCACGAATATTTCTTATCATGATATGCTCGTGTTTTATGTTTTATTGTGTCTTTTCAACCTTAAGGTTTTATGACAATAAAACATTCTATTCTTTTCATGCTAGTCTGTTCTATTCACACACACACACACACACACACACACACACACACACACACAGGTTACCCTCAAGCCAAATTTCCATGGCACGCTCGCGGAATCTCTCCTTCTGTGTGTGAGCACAGTAGAACTGACAGCCTTGACACATAAAAACGGGGGGTCTCCACAATTAATTAGTTGTGTCCATACCAACAAATCCCTCTCTAGCGCTGTGTGTGCGTGTGTGTGTGGTTGTGTGTGTGTGTGTGCTGGGGGCGGGGAAGGGGGTGTCGGGGGGAGGGGGGGGGGGGGGGGGGGCAGGGGTGTACTCTTGCCCGTCCATTGCTCCACACACCAACTTTTTCCCCCTCCCTCCCTGACCCCTTCACCTCGCTACCCCCCCACCCCCCTCCACCCGTTACATTCCCCTCTCCTACCCCACCCCCACCCCCTGCCAACCTATAAAGGTGTTTTACTTTACTGTCTCTCTCTGTTACCCCTTAGCTCGCTCTCTCTCTTTCTTTCTTTCTCTCCCCCTTTTCTATCTCCCCTGTTATCTCTCTGTGTGTCTCTCCCTTCTCGCTCTCCCCTATTACCTCTTAGTTATCTCTCTCTCTTTTCCTACCCCCTTCTCTGTCTCTCGCCTGTTACCCTTCTCTCTCTCTTCCGTGTTACCCCTTAGTTCTTTTTCACTATCTCTGCCTCTCTCTCCCCCACCCTCTCTCTCCTCTTCTACCCCTTAGTTCTCTCTCTGTCACTGTCTTTGTCTCTCTCTCTCTTCCCTGTTACCCCTTAGATCTTTCTCTGTCACTGTCTCTCTCTCCCCCACTCTCTCTCTCTCCCTCCCCTGTTACCCCTTCGTTCTGTCTGTCTGTCTCTCTCTCTTTCTCCCCCACCCTCTCTCTCTCCCCTATTACCCCTTAGTTCTCTCTCTCTCTCTCCCCTATTACCCCTTAGTTGTTTTTTTCTCTCTCTCCCCTATTACCCCTTAGTTCTCTCTCTCTCTGTCTCTCTCTCTCTCCCCACCCTCGCTCTCCCCTTCTACCCCTTAGTTCTCTCTGTCTCGCTCTCCCCCCCCCCACTCCCCCACTGTCTCTGTCTCCACTCCCCAGTACCCCCTTGTACCCAGCTCCCCTGGCATGCGGGGCTTCGTGTTTCCGTGTCACGGTGCGTGGCGATCCGGACGAGCTTGGCAGCGGATTATGGAGGTAAATTTTGGTGGTGTCAAAACTTTGCACGAGCTCTCCTCCGAGGGCTGATAACAGTTGACACGAGGGCGGTGCAAGTGGAGTCGAGGGCGAATGGCGCGGGGACTGGGGAGGATTGGGGGGCGGGGGGGAGGGGGGCGGCCGGGGGGGGGGGGAGGCACGGGGGGACGGCGGGGGCAGACCGCGCGGGAGAGAGGGAGGTACACAGGAACGGAATGGGGAAGCTTTCCAGTTTCTAGTATCTGTCTGTCGCCGCTCTCCCTGTCTGTGTCTGTCTCTGTCGCTCGCTCGCTCTCTCTCTTTCCCGATCTCTTTCTCTCCCTAATACTCTCTGTAGCTCTCTCTCTCTCTCTCTGTGAACTCAGAACTCAGAACTCATTTAATTGTCGTAAAACCATCATAGGAATTATGGACACTGTAAACTAAACACAACAAGCAAACAAAAAGTAAAAGCAATAAGTTGTGAGCACATGCAGGATATTCCATAAGACATAGTTATGGACTGCGAACTTTAAAGCATTCAGATATGTATTTTGCCAGTTCTGGTTGGAAATAATTGTGTGTGTGTGTGTGTGTGTGTGAAGACATGAAAGTGTAGCCTCTCTCTGTGTCTGTGTCTGTGTGTGTGCGAAGACATGAAAGTGTATAAAGGGAGTGCTTGGTAATGGGGTGAAAACCTCTCACCGCCCCCACCCAGCTCCTGCTCGTCTTTTCTTCACATTTTTTTTTTAAGTGGTAGTCGTGTCTTGGCTTCTATTCCCTGCCATCCCACCCATCCCATTTCTTGACTCCCCTTGCTCCTCGCTACAACTACCCTGTTCTCTCTTATCTTTTTTTTCTCTCTCCTCCCACTCATTCTCACACAGAGCACTTTACTTTCAACTGTCTGTGTCGCTGTGTGTGTGTGTGTGTGTGTGTGTGTGTGTGTTGTTTATGTGTGTGTGTGTGTGTGTTGTTTATGTGTGTGTGTGTGTGTGTGTGCGTGCGCGCGCGCGCTACACTTGAGATGCTGTCGCTGTGTGCAGTGACTGTGGGCGCGGGTTTCAAGTTTCAGTCCTGATCCCCCCTCACTCACTCACTGTACTGGGGGCTGGGAGCCCTGCCGACTGAGGACTGCCGCTGTTTAGGGCCTGTGTGCTACAAAGAGTAGAGAGTAGATGGAGAGGAAGCGAGACAGAGGGAGAGACAGAGAGAGAGAGTAGAGGGGGGGGGGGGGCAGAGAGGAAGAGAGAGATGGAGGGAGAGAGAGAGAGGAAACAGGGAGGAAGAGAGAGATGAGGTGACAAGGAATAAGAGAGAGAGAAGGGGGAGGGGAGAGAAGGGGAAATGGAGAGAGAGATAGAGGAAACAGGGAGGAAGAGAGAGATGAGGAAACAAGGGACAAGAGAGAGAGAGAGAGGCACAGAGACAAAACAGAGAGACAGACTAACAGACAGACAGAAGTGTAGAGAGAGAAAGGGAGAGAGAGAGACAGACAGAACAGAGAGAGGGGCCGAGCGAGACACCACTGACGAATGGCTCTCTCTCCCCCCCCCCCCTCTCTCTCTCTCTCTCTGTGCCTCCTCCCCCTTCCCTCCCACTCCCTTCTCTCTCCTCCCAGCGTGTCGCCCGACGCCTCGTTATAGGCCCTGACTGGCCCGCTCCGCTCTCCAAACACACTTTGTACTTCAGGGAGAAGGGGAGGAGAGAGAGAGGGAGAGGGGGGCCCACAGATCTGTTGATGAGGTCCGGTGCTGTCGTGCTAGTGCTAGTGGTGCTGTTCTTGTCTTCTGTTCGCCAGTGTTCATTCAGTTGGCGTGTCTGTTGTGCTTGTCCATTTACCTCTGCTCGCCCTCAACACAGTGCCAGCTACTGCCAGGTGGAGTGGAGTGGAGTGGAGTGGCTGCGAGAGGGGGTCGAGAGAGAGAGAGAGAGCTGAGAGTTTGTCACTCTGGGGTTTATGTAAGCAGGAGGTGGGGGTGTGGGGCTGACACGAGTCCCGGGTCCATACCCTCTCCCCGTCCCGGTTAAACCCTGTCACTCATTAGCAGTAGATTTAGCTGTTCGTGCTGACTTGTCATGTTCACCCCCCCCCCCCCCCCACCACATTCCCCTTCCTGTCTCTCTCTCTACCCCACTCTCTCTCTCTACCCCCCTCTCTCTCTACCCCCCACCTCTCTCTCTCTCTCTCTTTCTCTCTCTCTCTCTGTGTGCCGTCTTTGACAGGAGAGATTTACTTTCTGTCTGACAGGCCACTGAATGACGACAAGCAAGAGGCAGAGAGCGGGGTGTTAAAATATCAGCGGACACCGAGAGAGCAGCAGCACCACCACCACACCCCAATGCCGTGTCCGGACCTCCCCTGACGTGACGTGACGCTCTCACCTCCACCAAGTGGCGCTGGACAGCGGCGGCACAGTGTTGTGGTGAGAACGTCGTCGTGCTGCTTGGTGGCTGGTGGAGGTTGGAGCTCTGTCTCTCTCTTTCTCCCCTGGCGGAGCAAGGAATGGCGTGGAAGCGACGGCACCCCCGACACACCATGGACAACGTCTGGTACTTCGCCGCCTCCTGCGTCTTCATCTTCCTCTTCGGCAACCTCATCATGCTGCAGAGCTACCACGGCTTCGTCGACAACGGCAACGCCTCCTCCTCCGCCCACCGAACGGGCGGCGTGCAGCGAAAAGCATCAGGCTCCAGGCCGGGGGCTGAGGACGGTGTGCTGCAGCAGGAGGGTGACCACGACGTGTACAGCATCAAGCAGCTGTCCAGAGAACTGCTGGCCAACAGGAAGCTCTTCAGGCAGCCACAGCATCACGGCCACGGCCAGTACTTCGTCATGGAGAGCCGACTCCGGAAGCTCTTGGAAACTACGGCGGAGTCTGTGTACTCGGGAGGCAGCAACGCTTCCAACAAATCGGCGTTCTCTCGGTTCCTGGACTTCACCTCATCCGCCTCGGGAGGTGGGGGAGCTGTGATGTTGGACTGCGCGGACATCGAGGCCATCTCTGACCGGGAGTACGTGGCCTCGGGCTGGACCAAGGCGGTGTTCCGTGGATTTTACCGGCAGCGGCAGGTGGCGCTGAAGACGGTGGATATCGGCGGGCAGGACGTGACGGCCTGCATGGACGGGGGCCGCTCCCTGCACCACTGCTACCACAAGGCGGCCCGCAAGATCGTCAAGGAGATTGTCCTGCTGCAGGCTCTGGCCCACGACAACGTCGTTCAGGTCAGTGAGGTTTAAAAGAAAAATCGTTTTATTTATTCATTTATTTATTTAAAATCAATTTATTGACTGGGTGATGATTGAAAGAAATCTAAGTTGGTTGTTGTGGTGGTGCTGGTGGTGTGTGGTTTTCATGATGATGATGATGATGTGTGTGTGTGTATCTGTGTGTGTGTGTGTGTGTGTGTGTGTGTGTGTGTATCTGTGTTTGTGTGTGTGTATGTGTGTGTGAGTGAGTGAGTGTGTGTGTGTGTGCGTGTGCGTGTGTGGTGAATGGGTGGGAGGAGGGCGTCATTGCTTGCGTGATTGACAATGATGATGAATTATTGTGTGGAAGGAGTTATGCGTGTGTAATGGTAATATTGATGGGGAGGGGTTGTAGTAATGTATCCCATCTCTCTCTCTCTCTCTCTCTCTCTCTCTCTCTCTCTCTCTCTCTCTCTCTCTCTCGTCTTTCGTTTTAACCGAACGTTTCTTTAACAAAACACAAAACGTGTAAAATTCATATTTGTTAGATGTGTGAGCAGGCTTGTAGCTTTATTTGAACATGATTTATGTGTTGCATAAGTTTGATTCAAGATTCATTTCTCGCGGACTGTGTAGTTTAACGCTTCAAGGAAATATCACCTAACAGTTTGGCTTGAGTTCTGGCTTGATTTAATCGTGATTGTGATTTTTTTTTTATCTCATTAATCGCTGCAGTGTTTGACCACTTCCCAAATCTGAATCACTTCTCAAATGTCATACATACAAAGTTTATTCGAACGTGATTCCCCACCCACTCGACTTACTCAATACAAAGAAAAATACGGCGTGGATTTTACACAAATCAGTTCAGGTCGATATTTGAAGGAGGCATCACTGCGTTCGGACAAATCCATACACCACATCCGCTAATCAGATGCCTGACCAGCAGCGTAACTCATCGCGCTTAGGCCTTTAGGGAAGAAAATATCTTGAAACCAAATAATTTATGAATGCTCAGTTCAAAATAAGATATATACATATATATCTTGAACAGTTGTGAAAGGTATTTCGACTATCACTCACGGACCGAGCCACATTTTATTGATGATGTGAAATTGATCACCATATATCATTATATGTAATATGTACAAGCTGTTGTTCAGCAAGCTGGGTTTTTTTTGTTTTGTTTTTTTTTTTTCTTTCTTTTCTTTTTTCTTTTATAATTCTTCTTCGCAAAGTAAACATATTACAAGTTTTCAAATACGTTTCTCCGATTTGTTTGTCGAAGATCGATAGTGTAAAGCCTTTGATGACCACCCCATTGCCCTAAAAGCCTTCTTGGCCGAAAGAGTGGGAAATAACTGAGGCGTCTCTCTCCACTGTACAAATTCTGGCCCGGATAGTCGGGACAACCATTGCTTCCTTTGCTGTTCTGATAGTCAGGTCATTAATTCGGTCACGACGAAGTGTACAAACTTTACTAAGACTGTTATGTGTTTGAGGGTGAGAGTGTCGGCCACCCCGTGATGTTTTGGAGAGGGGATGATGGAGTGTGACAGGAAAGAGGCTACAGTGCCGCGTCCACCACACCCCACCCCACCCCACCCCCATGTCCCAAGGTCTGTAGGGATTAATCCTCTTTGTCAGAGGAGGACAGGCCGACACTAACCCGATATGGATGTCTGGAGGGTTGTGTGAGCTGTACAGGGTGGACTGGTCAAACAAAGAACAGGAAAACCCGGACCAGTCCATGGTAAAGCCCAATGGAGGCCACGGGCATCTCAAGTGGATTAGTTGGTTTTGTTGACCTCTTTGAGTATATTTTCCTTAGAAGTATAGTTTAGAATCTTGATATTTTACACACACACACACACACACACACACACACACACACACACACACACACACACACACACACACACACACACACGCTCACAGATGTTTGTGTTTCGGTCATGGGCATACATGCCTATTGGGAAAGGAGAGAGAGAGAGAGAGAGAGAGAGAGAGAGAGAGAACGAACTTGTGCTGTGTTCAAGCAGGAGAGATGTGGAGAAGAGTGTTGCGAAAGTAGACCTGTATACTCCCAGTGGAAACTCGATGCTGTCGATGCAGGGCAGGAACTGCTGTTGTGGGTGTCCAACTGGCGATCTGATTTACATTGAAATAGACAACTCCCTCTCCGTAGACTGCTAGCTTGTGCATGGAATGTGACTGAATAGTGTATGATAATCAATCGTGTCCGACTTCGACCGGTGGAGGCAACTGCTGTTCCGATTATCTGGGCTAGAATTTGATTTTTTGTGGAGAGTGTCTTGCCCAAGTTGACATCCCCACTCTCTGGGCCCATGGGGTTTTAGGACAGCCGGCGTCGGGATGGTCCCCAAAGGCCATCATGCCAGCCCCCAAGGCTTCAGCACTTAGAGCCATCAGTGTTGTCTTCTCGTTTGAGAGTCAAAGTCCTTCACAGAATACTAAGCTGTAAATGAATTCCCGCCGCAGTGGAGAGAATGAGACAGACCAAAGTTCACACGTCTTGGAAACGACAAAACTTGCAGGGGTAGTCAGGAAGATGGGGGGAGGGGGGGGGGTGAGGTTGGAGGGGAGACGGGGAAGGGGAGTGGAGGAGGGGGTGGTGACCTCCACACAAAGGTCAGCTCCCGACCTGTCGGACACTTCAGTGTGACACATGGCGGGCTGTCAGGAGGGACAGATGTGTGCTGCTCGTGCTGCCACGCTTCACCCCCACCCCCCTGCCCCGGCCAGAACACGTTGACTCTGTCTGTCTGTCTGTCTGTCCGTTTGTCTGTCTGTCTCTCTCTGCTTGTCTTTCTACCTCTATCTGTGTGTGTGTGTGTGTGTTTCTGTCTGTCTCTTTATCACACAATCTGACTCCCTCTGTCTGTCTGTCTGTCTGTCTCTCTCTCTCTCTCTCTCTCTAACTTCATCAACTGTGTTGTGTCCATATTACCGTTTTAAGCAAGACTGAAAGGTGACAGTAATCATACCATGCACTGTATAAGGGAACAGTGGCAGTGCAAGAGACATCCCTGCCCCTGTCAGAGCACCAACACTCACCTGATGACCGTTTATAATTGGGGTTTTGTGAGGATCTTTTGGGGTTTTTTGTTTTTGTTTTTATACAGGACGCTCAAGACAGCACACGCAGACACACAAACACGCACTCATAAATGCAGGAACGCACACGCGGACGCGCTAACATACAGAGGGGGGTGGTGGTGGAAGGACGGGAGTTAGGTGAAGACAATTCACAGAAGAAGCAGATGTTCTGAGAACCGTCAGCGTGAAGTTCGCTGACAGATTTCCTGCTTCGAGCGTGTCGAGTTTCAGGGCGACTATTTTTAAACCACGACCATCTGGCAAAGTGAGCAGTCGAGGTAAATTTATTTCCGCTCCATGCAACACAACAAAATATTGCAGAAACGAAAACTTAGAGGTGCGTTGGTGTTAAACGAATTATCAATAAATCAGCAAGACGTTAAGAATACCCCCCCCCCCCTCTTCCATCCGTTTAGTTACTGCTTTTGTTTACTTTCGCTTTGTTTGCTGATGTACGAATGCAAGTTCGTTTAAACGAATGCAAGTTCAAGTCGCAGCATAGTCCACCCCCACCCCCCAACCCCGTATGATACTTCGCCCCACTCCACCACCACACCCACCACCATCACATACCCTACAAGAATAAGAAAGAAAAAAATCATCCTGGCGACGCAAGCCGCCGACAGATCTATGACACGTGTGTAAGCGGCCGCATGATCAGATTTGGGGGGTATCAGGTTTGACACGGCTTCAACCTCCCCACCTCACAAATCAACCTTGAGCACCTGAGCGTGAAACACGCACTTGGGGAGGAGGGGGGGAGGGGGGGTGAAAGGAGGGGGGGGGCGGAAGGAATAATATACTTATGGAAAGAGAGGAGGAGGGGTTGGGGTAGTAAGCGCTGGTTGGAGGGAGGGACAAACGTAGAGAGAGAGGAGGAGGGGGGGGGGTAGTAAGCGCTGGTTGGAGGGAGGGACAAACGTAGAGAGAGAGGAGGAGGGGGGGGGTAGTAAGCGCTGGTTGGAGGGAGGGACAAACGTAGAGAGAGAGGAGGAGGGGGGGGGGGTAGTAAGCGCTGGTTGGAGGGAGGGACAAACGTAGAGAGAGAGGAGGAGGGGGGGGGGGTAGTAAGCGCTGGTTGGAGGGAGGGACAAACGTAGAGAGAGAGGAGGAGGGGGGGGGGGTAGTAAGCGCTGGTTGGAGGGAGGGACAAACGTAGAGAGAGAGGAGGAGGGGGGGGGGGGGTAGTAAGCGCTGGTTGGAGGGAGGGACAAACGTAGAGAGAGAGGGAAGGGGGGGGGAGGTAGGATATATATAATATATATGTATATACTGATGTGAAGAAAGGATGGGTGGGGTTGGTAGAAGCGGGGGGGGGGGGGGGCCTGGGGGGGGGGGGAAGAGAGAGAGAGAGAGAGAGAGAGAGAGAGAGAATACATACGGAAAGACAGAATAGAAGGCAGGGTGGGATGTTGTGGTAAAAGCGGTTACGAGGCTTACAACATGATAGGAAGGCTCTTTTTTTTGTTGGGGGAGGGGGGGCGAGGGGGGTGGGG
This sequence comes from Babylonia areolata, assembly GCF_041734735.1. Classification (NCBI taxonomy): domain Eukaryota; kingdom Metazoa; phylum Mollusca; class Gastropoda; order Neogastropoda; family Buccinidae; genus Babylonia; species Babylonia areolata. The sequence continues at coordinate 5,003,993 of NC_134896.1, read as the reverse complement.
GGTTAGTACGGCGAGGCAGGCACCAAACAGAAAGAGAGGGGTGTAGACAGTGAGGGTAGGGTGGAGGTTGAGAAAGACGGCGCTTGCAGTCGGCGGGGCGTGAAAGGTGTTGGTGCAGGGGTCGGTGGCTCGGAACTAATTCTTCCTTCCGACTCTGTAGCGTCGTCCTCTCCTCGCCTCGCCCTGTTCTGGTTGTCGTTTAGCTGATGATGTTGAAGGTGTCGAAATAAGGCGGAACTGTTATGTTAGGGAGTCCGTGGATGCATGCTTGTGGGAGGTTTGCGTTGGTGTTTGTGTTTGTGTTTTGTTTTTTCTTTTTCTTTCTCTTTTTTGGGGGGGCGTGGGGGTGGGGTGTGTGTGTGTGTGTGTGTGTGTGTGTGTGAGGGTGGTGGTGGCGTCGCAGCTTCCCACTTGTAAAGCGTTCGGCGTCGAGGGGGTGGATGGGGGTGGGGTAGTTTGGAGATCGCACACAGGAGAGAGAGAGATTCTGGGCCAGTTTCAGTATCAGTTTCTCAAGGAGGTGTCATTCCGTTCTGATGAATCCATATATATATATATACGTTACACGACATCTGCTGGGCAGATGCTTGACCAGCAGCCACAACCCAACACGCTTCAGTGTCAGGCCTTGAGTGCATGCATATTTGTGTATCGACCAGAGGTTTGTTTCCTTTTTTTCACCCCTTTATGCTCGCCTTTGCGTTATAGGGTTGAGTTCTGAGCGACGATGAATGAATGAATGAATAGTCTTTCCGTGACATTATTAGATTTCGCTGAAGACCTGTCATCATACTGCGTACGATTATTTTTCTTTCTTTCCTTTTTAAATTAAAACACACACACACACACACACACACACACACACACACACACACACACACACACACACACACACACACACACACACACACACACACACACACACACACACACAAATGTGAAACTAATCCCCACCTTCAGCGTGTCAAGTCTCCAATGAACCGTGAGGTACGTCATTAATGAGGTGACATCGGTGAATCCTATTGTTCGCCACACCCCCAGCCCCCTCCCTATCCACCCCACTCCACTTCAGCCCCCAACCCCAAACCTTCCAAAGTATACCCCTCCCAACCCCTTCCCCCATCGCACCCGCCCCCCACTCCCCCCAATGCCCCCCGCCTCCCCCCCCCCCCCCCCCCCCCCCCACACACACACATACACAATCGCCATGGAAGGAGGGCCAAAAAAAGAAAGCAGACAAAAGAAAAAAAACAAAAAAAACCCCCGCCCCCCAAAAAAACCCCACAGTGACCAGCAGTAGTGCGAGGCGAGGCTGGTGACACGGGTGTCTGGTGTCAGGCCGACGCTGTGCTCACATTCCTCACTGTCTCCGCTCTGTCCGCCGGCTGCTTGTGTTGGGTCACTGACCTGGGCCAGACACTGTTTTATGTTGTCCCACAGTCTTGTCTCTGACCCTCCTCTGCTCCACCTTTGACCCCCATCCGACGTCTCCTTCTCTTCCTCTTTCTCCTCTTCCCTCCCCTCCTTCTCCTCATCCTCCTCTTCCCCTTCCTCTTTCTCCTCTGCCCTACCCCTCAACTTCCTCTTTCTCCTCTTCCCTCCCCTCCTTCTCCTTATCCTCCTCTTCCTCTTTCTCCTCTTCCCTCCCCTCCTTCTCCTCATCCTCCTCTTCCTCTTTCTCCTCTGCCCTACCCCTCTGCTTCCTCCTTCTCCTCTTGCTCCTTCTCCTCCTCCATCTCTTCCTCCTCCTCTAACTACGCCTCCTTCTCCTCCTCCTACTACTGTTCCTCCTTCTCCTCCTCTGACTCCTCCTCCTCCTTCTCCTCCTCCTCCTACTACTATTCCTCCTTCTCCTCCTCTAACTCCTTCTCCTCCTTCTCTTACTCCTCCTCCTCCTATTACTACTACTATTCCTCCTTCTCCTCCTCTTCATACTACTACTACTACTACTCCTTGTCCTCCTCCCCCTCCTCTTTCTCCTCCTTCTCCTTCTTCTCCTCCTTTTCCTACTACTACTATTCCTCCTTCCCCTCTTTCTCCTCCTCCTTCTCCTCTTTCTCCTCCTTCTCCTTCTCCTTTTCCTACTACTGCTATTCCTCCTCCTCCTTCTCTTCTCCCACTACTACTATTCCTCCATTTTAGTCTTCATCTTTCCCCTGTTCATCCTTCTCTTTTCTTCTTATTCGTCATCACCATCATCTTGTTGTCGATGTTGTTGATCTTCCACAGTCTTCTTTCTTCTTTTTTCTTTCTTTCTTCCTCCCTTCCTTCATTTTTTCTTTCTTTCTAATACTTTACATTCTCTTCTTCCTCATCCAGCATCTCCTCATGGGTACCAGATTTTCTTTTTCGTGTTCCAATTTAGGTGTTTATTATTATATGATCTGGAAGTGAATGGTTAAGCAGAATGGTTGATGTCTTCAGCATTGCCCACCATTTGTTTATTAAAAAAAAAAATTATTTAGAGTTGTTGGGACAGGTCTAGCCGAGTAGCAATGAGTTCCCAGAAGGTTGAAGACGGAAGTTTCCATGGGTTCTTTGGTTGGTCCAGTGTCACAGGTTGCTCGCTGCGCCGTGTGCTGTGGCTTGTATGTCCTGTTCCTGTTTGTTGAGGTTTGCTTTGACAATAAAATAGATGAATTATAAAAAAAAAAAATTAAAAAAAAATTAAAGCGGGTTGGGGTGTGTTTAGCTCGTAATGGCCTCAGCGGTCGGCTGGGCGGAAAAGCCACAAACGATAACCACATAAACCTCACAGGCTTCCTGTTGCAGGCTGCTCCGCCCACGTCACTCCCTTCGTTCTCACTCTCTCTTTGTCTGTACCGGTGTGTGTGTGCGTGTGTGTGTGTGTGTTTGTGTGTATGTGTGCGCGCGTCTGTGTGTGTGTATCTGTATGTGTGTGTGTGTGTGTATGCACGTGTCTGTGTCTGTTTGTGTGTGTGTGTGTGTGTTTGCGCGTGTCTGCGTGTGTGTGTGTGGGTGTGTGTGTGTGCGCGCGCACACACACACACACACACACACACACACACACATGCACGTATGTACACGCTCACGGACGTGCGCGCGAGCGAGGCACCACGTAATCGCACAGGCCCACATGCAATCTGCATTTTCTTTTCTTTTTTTTTCTTTCTTTTTTCCCTTCTCTCTCTCTCTCTCTCTCTCTGTTCCCTCCTCAAGAAAGACAGACAAGATTTGGAGCTCTGGGTAAGTTAGGGAGGGGTGGGGGTAGGAGTTGGTGGGGTTGGGGGTGGAGTAAGGGGGGGGGAGGGAAGAGGGAAGAGTGAAGCGGGGTGTGATTGCACATGGTTTTAAATCGGGTACCTGCCTACATTGCGTGGAAGAAGGAGCTAGGGTAGCAGGGGGTCGGGGGGGGGGAGGGGAGGGGGTGGAGGTAGGCGGGAGCAGAAGACGGCAGGATGCCATAAATCAGGAGGCCTTGGGACAAGCTGGCACTAACCCGTCACGACTGGAGGAGGTCCCTCCTCGACTAAGAAGCTACCTTGACCCCCCCCCCTCCTCTCCCCACCCTCCCCTTCCCTCCCCTTCGGGTTCCTCGGGAATTTATTAGGCCACAGATAAGGCGGGGGCGATAAAATGATAAATGCTGCCTGACAGTTTGTTTGCTGGCTACCGGCTGGGTATGTGGGAGGAGGGTCGGATGGGGAGAGGGGTGGGGCGTGGGGGGCCGGGGGGGGGGGAGATCGGTGGGGGTTGTACGTGGTGTGGGTGTCCTTTTTTTTCTTCTTTTTTTTTTTTTTTTTAGTGTGTGTGTGTGTGTTTCAGTTTCAAGATTCTCCGGGTTTAAGTTTTAAGAAGGGGAAGAATTCATACATGTGTGTGTGTGTGTGTGTGTGTGTGTGTGTGTGTGTGTGTGTGTGTCACTGTGTGTATGTGTATGTCACTGTGTGTGTGTGTGTGTGCGCGCGCGCGCGCGGAGAAACGAAGAAAAAGAATGAAACAAAGCGTAAGTATATATGTTTGTCCGTCCGTTTGAAGTTGTTGTTTTTTTTAAGAGAACACGTGTCTTGTCGTTACCATGCTGTCCGGGGGGAAATGTCAGGTACTTGCACAGGTGTTTTTTGTGGGGTTTTTTTTTCTTCTTCTTCTTTTCTTTTCTTTAGCGTTGTTGAAATACTTCGCTCGCTAGGCATACCGATTGAAGCGGTCCTTACATGATCAGCCCATGCATTAAAGATCAGCCGCATGTTTGTTTTGTAACATTTTGGATTTGCGAGTTTATCTTTTGATACATGTTTCCGGTCGGTTTGGAGCTGTGGGCGGAAAGTTTCTTTTATTTTTTATTTAATTTTAGTTTAGTTTATTTTGAGGGAAATGTACTTGTTTTATTCATGGAAAGTCTGACCCAAGTAATTCTGCCACTGCGTGTCTCTAATGCAGGAAATCATGTGAGAGGTACGCAGAGCATTAAACACACATCAGAAATAACAAACATATAGTTGGTATGGCCTAACAGTCCTGGTACCGTTGCTGAGGATATGAGTGAGTCATGTGTTAGAACACAGACTGTATAGTATATAATGTTTTACGCTGACACCATGAACGCGAACATTAAGATTGCATGGAGGTGCGTATATTATAGATATGGTTGGGTGGAAGAGTTGAACTGGGTTGGGTGTATATGTGTTGTGGGGGTGGGGTGGGGGGATAAATTATGTATACAGCAGAAAAGGGTGTTTTATTCATCTGTTTATCCATTGTTTTTCTAGTTGAAAAAATGCTGGATTTATTTATTATTCATTCATCGATTTATCGATTCATTTATATATATATATTCATTCATTCAGTCAGTCATTTAATCATTTATCTATCTGTCTATCTACAGTATCATTTATGTTCCATATATACTCAGTTCATTTACAGTATAATTCACTAGATTCGCGTTTCTCAACCCCTCACCCGCGCTCTGTCTGTCGGCTGATTCGCTGAACTAAGATTTTACTTTTTAGCCAGAAAAAAAATATATATCACAATCTCCAAGCCAGTCATTTCCTTCAGTTTGACGGGGCAAAGGTTAGGCCATTGTACAGCCCTTCCACATTGAGGTACGTCGCTTCGTTCCAACTACGACGACGTTCCCGTGCAGGCCTGGCTCCAATTGAGGACTGAGCGTTATATTACGTGGTCACCAAATGAGAGAGGAATGGCTGTGCTATGCCGGGCATGCAGACAGAGGGACAGTGTTGAGAGAGAGAGAGAGAGAGAGAGAGAAACTGACCAGCGGTGTGTGTGTGTGTGTGTGTGTGTGTGTGTGTGTGTGTGTGTGCTGCGGGTCAACATGGGGCAGTTTGCACGTGCAACTTGGACCAACACGCGATCGCATTCCTCGGATGCTTGGAACACCTTGACGCTTTGCTGTTTTCTTTCTTTATCGCCTCAGCCCCGCCCACCCCCTCCACCCCCCAGCCTCCTCTCCCGTCTGTCCCGCTGACCGCCTGGTCCCCCTCCTACCCCTCTTCTGCCAATCCTTGCACACCCTGTTACCTGACAGTACCGTTTGCCCCAGCCCCCCCCCCCCCCCCCACCCACCCCATCGGTATTGAAAGCAGGACAATAACCCCTACACCATCTTGATATTTATGTGTTAAAAAGACTTTCCATGAAACAATCCCTTATGTTCTTAAGTCCCTACGACACGAGTTACACACACACAAAAATGAATTGATTAGTGTCATATGCTGATACAGAATTCAGACAAATCTTGGTAGCACATCATTTACTGGCATCAACTGACTAGGAATATTATCGTTTCTTGTATATTGTATTCTTGAAAAATGTTATCAAATAATGTTAGATTTGACACGATGGTCAAGGAGATGGAATTTGTCTCTCAAAACTGCAAAACTTCTTCATAGTGGAATACTTAAGTTCGCATACCTTTCATAAATTTCTGGTCAAGTGCGCGTATTTATGATTTTGTTAAAGTTTTTTGCGTCTTGCATCTGGGATGCTCAAAAGATCGATAGGTTTCAGTTTTGCAGTACGATTTGTAATGTGTGTGAGTGCGTGTGTGTATGTGTGTGCGCGCGCGCGCGAGCCAGCGTGTATTAGTGTGTGACTGTGTACGTACGTGCGTGCGTGTCTGTGTGCGTGCGTCCGTTTCCGTGTGTTTTGTACCTTCATAATCACGGGTCAGTTTGTTTTTTTTATGCTGCAAACAGCTCTCTCAACGGACTCCGATTACGATTTGTTCCTGCAAAAAAGCGACGGTTTTGATGTAATGTGGCGCGACATGGTGTTTGCACTTAGACCCGCTGATGTGACGGGACCGACTTGTGGGTAGACAGGTTGTGTGTGTGTGTGCGTGTGTGTGTGTGTGTGTGTGTGTGTGTGCGTGTGTGTGTGTGTGCGTGCGTGCGTGTGTGTGTGTGTGTGTGTGTGTGTTTGGTCGTGGAGTGGAGTGGAGGGGAGGGGTCGGACCGGTTGACAAGCAAACGTTTGCTTTCCTGACATTTCTTTTCTCATGTTCTGTGCCGCACGTTGAGCTTGTTAGCAAAGCATGGGGACATTCCGCGCATAGTTCACGTTCTGTGTGTGTGTGTGTGTGTGTGTGTGTGTGTGTGTGTGTGTGTGTGTCTGTTTGTATGTATACATATATGTATGTGTGTATATATATATATATATATATATATATATTTATATATATATACATATATGGGTGTGTCTGTGTGTGTACGTGCGTGCACTTGCGCATGCGCGTGATTGTGTATGCGTATATGTTTGCATGTTGTTGTTTTTTTTTTGGGGGGGGGGGTTGTTTCTTGTTGTTGTTGTTTGTTTTGTGTTTTTTTTTGGGGGGGGTTCGTTTGTTTTTTTCGTTTTTTATCTCAACGTCAGTTAGATTTGGTGCTTACAAATAAGACGACAATTCGTGTTAACTACACGCACACATTTTTTTCTTTTGATATAAACCAGTCTCTGATGTTATGATAACCATAACTGAATATGGATTTAAGATGAAACATACCATGTGTCTTGGTATGAAGAGAGAGCCATTGATGAAGAACACATTTCACATAAAAGCAAATATCCCAAAATATTTCTGGTTTTGTCGCATGTTCATCAACTGGTCCCCCGCCAGTTCATGCCTGTGAAAATGAATAAATAATCAATTTTCTTCACAATGCTGCTCGGTTGAAAGAAGACAGGTGATCATTTTTTTCTGGTGGACCATTGATCGCACATTCAAAACTATGTATCTATCAGTCTATCTATTTGTGTGTTTGTATCTTACGTTTCCATTTTTAGTCTTTGCAAAATTATTTTAAATTAACGGCAGGGTGGTTTAGTTGTTTTCTGCACTTGTTTTCCCCCACTGTCATGTTGCATGAAAAAATACATATCGTGCTTTTTTGTCATATATACATGTAAAGATTGCCAAAAACCGAATACATGTGTATGCTTTGTTCATTCAGTAGCTCTGTCAATGCACGTAGATACATGTGCAAATGATTTATAAATACTAACCTCCAAATTGTGTGTATGTGTGTGTGTGTGTGTGTGTGTGCGTGGGTGCGTGCGTGTGTGCGTGCGCATGTGTGTGTGCGTGCGTGCGTGTGAGTGAGGGGGAGAGAGAGAGAGAAGGTGGGGGGCAGAATAACAAATCTTTACAAGGAATGACGTTTTAGGCTGAGGCCTTATCTTCATCTTTTTTTCTTTCTTTTTTTCCCGAAGATGGCATTAACACAAAGACATATAGAGCAAAGCTGTTATGACGACGACAATGGCGAGGACTTGTTGCATGGATGTAGATGAAAAACAAGAGTTTAATTTGATCGTCGCTGTAATATTGATGATGATCACAGCTTTGAGCAACCAGAAAAGAAAAATAAGATTCGCTGGCGATAGACTCACACACTACAACCACCACCCCACCCCGCCCAACAACACCACGGCATTAGATTAACTGTGCCCGACTCTGGCACATACATGGGTTTAACGCTGTCAGGGTAATGACGGAAATCCACTTTGCTTCCAGTCTTCCGTCGCCTGCCTGCCAGCGTGCAAAACGGGTCAGCCAACACACACACTGATGTGGCGCGATTCAATTTGGAACTGGACCTGAGCTCTCTGGCCGCCTGGTCTATTTTTTTCGATATCTCCTCCACCAAATTTGGTACTCCCCCAACCCCACACCCTCACCACTCCCAGCTTTGACACTTCCATTGGAAGCGCAAGGGAGGGGGTGGGGGGGGGGGGGGTGAGGGAGGGGGGTAGAGTAGTGGCAGAGGAATTGGAAGGGACGACGACAACGCGGATTTCGGCTTGCAGCGTTTTCATTACCCTCGATCCGTGCATTGGTTTGTTGTGAAGTGCTGTCATCAGTGTTACCTTGAAGTAAGGCGGCCAGTCCTCTCTTTTCTCGGGTGACAAATTGATTGATTGATTGATTGATGTGGATACTTCTATAGCGCCTATCCTCGGTCAGAGACCAAGCTCTAAGCGCTTTACATACACGGGGACATTTGCACCACAGGCTGCTTACCTGGGTAGAGCCGACTGACGGCTGCCACTGGGCGCTCATCATTCCTTTCCTGTGTCATTCAATCAGATTTCAGACGCACACACATACACACTCAGACAGACATGTAACATTTTACGTGTATGACCGTTTGTTTGTTGTTGTTTTTTTTCATTTACCCCGCCATGTAGGCAGCCATACTCCGTTTTCGGGGGGGTGCATGCTGGGTATATGGATTACAGGATCTTTAACGTGCGTATTTGATCTTCTGCGTGCGCATACACACGAACGGGGTTCAGGCACTAGCAGGTCTGCACATATGTTGACCTCGGAGATCGGAAAAAATCTCCACCCTTTACCCACCAGGTGCACCGAGATTCGAACCCAGGACCCTCAGATTGAAAGTCCAGCGCTTTAACCATTCGGCTATTGCAAAAGGTAAAACACTGTGTAACCCCCTTATGTTGAGACTGTCATTGTGATTCGTGTTGGGAAAGATGTAAGAATAGAACCTGATTGAAAGGTGGGGGGAAAAAAAAAAAGAAGAAGAAGAAGGAGAAGAAGAATGGCCTGTGGTTGTTTTGTTTGGTGGGTTGGTCTCACCTCTTCTTCTTCGTGGGCTGCGACTCCCACGCTCACTCTGAAACGCGAGTGGGCTTTTACCGTTTTTACCCCCCGCCATGTAGGCAGTCACACTCCGTTTTGGGGGGTGGGGGTGCATGCCGGGTATGTTCTTGTTTCCATAACCGAACCGCAAGCTGACATGGTTTACAGGATCTTTAACGTGCGTATTGGATATTCTGTCTGCATGCGTGTAGACACGAAGGGGGTTCAGGCACCAGCAGGTCTCACAGTGCCCAGAAGAGAAGAATTTCTAGTGGCCCGGCGCCCCCCACATTTCATCCAGACTGACACAACGAAAACACCACTGGTCCCAGTGACAGGACAGCTCTGTATGGAGGGAGAATATGAGAGAGAGACAGAGACAGGCAGACGGACATGCAGTGACAGAGACAGACAGACAGACAGATAGGCAGAGACAGACAGACAGACATGCAGTGACAGAGACAGACAGACATATAGGCAGAGACAGACAGACATACATGCAGTGACAGAGACAGACAGACAGACAGGCAGAGATAGACAGACAGACAGGCAGAGACAGAAAGAGAGTGAGAGACGAACAGAGACCTGACAGACAGGTAGCCATACAGACAGACAGGCACACAGAGAGATAAGGAGAGAGAGAGACGGACAGACAGACAGAGACATACAGAGAGAGAGAGAGAGACAGACAGACAGACAGGCAGACAGGCAGGCAGAGAGAGAGGGAGACGGACAGAGACATACAGAGAGAGAGAGATACAGACAGACAGGCAGGCAGGCAAACAGAGAGAGACGGACAAACAGACAGACAGACAGAGACAGCGATAGAGAGAGATCGATTGGTTGAAATTTCGCCGACAGTTGGGGAGATTGCCATTCCGTCTTTAAATATTCTTTCTCGCGCCTTTTATCTGCAAGGCTTGGGAGCTGAACAAACAGGCATTTGTAGCAGGGGGGGAGGGGAGGGGGGGGACAGCGATTTGCCTCCCTTGAAATCTGTGATTAATGCTGGAACCGTATTGTTGTTGGGCCGGGGAAGAGAATCGTAAAGAAGGAAAGAAGGGAAAAGAATGGAAAGGGAAAGAAAAGAAGTTGGCGAGGAGGAGCTTGAGGAAGGTTTGATTTGGAAGAAGCCCAATTGTTGGGAGGGGGCAGGGTGGGGGTGGGGGGGTGGGTGTCCTTCTTCCATACCCCTTCCCCCACTCCTTTTCTGATTGCGTTCAGGATGAATGGATGGGGTGCATTGCTCTGTCTCTGTCTCCTCTTTGTGTGACTCCGTTTCTCTCTCCCTCCCCCCCCCCCCCATCACTCTCCATGTCTGTCTCTCTGTCTGTCTGTCTCTGTCTGTCTGTCTGTCTGTCTGTCTCCCATTCTCTCTTTCACGTTAGTTCGCTCTCTTTCTGTCAGATCTATTCTTTCACCCACATGTCATCTCCCACACTCTCACACTCACGACGTGAATGCTTGGGGAATTGAGAGAGATGCACCATGTATGGATATTAAACAAATAGATCAACAGATAAACAAAGACGCCGTTGTGTGCAGCAATGGCGGTGTGTAATTCTGTTCACTTGAACTGAGCGCGTGTGCGTGATTGAACATGTTCATAATCAGTATCACTCTTCGATTATGCATGCATGTAAGTCAGCTGATGAATTAATTTATTTGTTTGCTTATTCATTTATAAATTCATTTATTCATTTATCTGTTTGTTTGTTTGATGATTAGAGTGTGTGTAAAAGAAAGACTGACATGTTCATGGAAAGAGAGAAGGGGACCTAGACACTGACGCCGACAGAGATAAACAGACAGACGGATAGACACACACACACACACACACACACACACACACACACACACACACACACAGAGAGAGAGAGAGAGAGAGAGAGAGAGATTTACAACAACAAAAAAGATGCTTGGAAAACTAAAACAAAACAAAACCTTACAATAACAACTAAAACAGACAGACAGCACAAAAACAGACGTTGCAGCCGACACTGATGGCTATCCTGAACCCAAATACAAAACAAACACACCGCCAACAACAGCAAACATGCCACCATCATCATCAACAACAACGACGACAAACATACCAACAACAACAACAAACACAACAGCAAACATAACAACAACGACAAACATACCAACAACAACAACAGCAACAACAGCAAACATAACAACAACGACAACAAACATACCAACAACAACAACAGCAAATATAACAACAACGACAACAACAAAAACAACAACGACAAACATACCAACAACAAGAAACATAATAACAACGACAACAACAACAACAACAGTTTCAGTTTCAGTTTCAGTTTCACTTTCTCAAGGAGGCGTCACTGCGTTCGGACAAATCCATACACGCTACACCACATCTGTTGAGCAGATGCCTAACCAGCAGCATAACCCAACGCGCTTAGTCAGGCCTTGAGTGCATGCTTACATATTTGTGTACCTATGAAAGTGGATTTCATTTTACGTAATTTCGCCAGAGGACAACACTCTCGTTGCCATGGGTTCTTTTTCAGTGCGCCAAGTGCGTGCTGCACACGGGACCTCGGTTTGTCGTCTCATCCGAAAGACTAGACGCTCAGTTTGATTTTCCAGTCAAACTTAGGAGAAAGGGCGAGAGCGGGATTCGAACCCACACCCTCACGGACTCTCTGTATTGGCAGCTGAGCGTCTTAACCATTCTGCCACCTTCCTCCTGCGACGACGAATATTCCAACAGCAACAACGACGACGACGACGACGACAAACATACCAACAACAACGACGACGACGACAAACAACAACAACAACGACAACAAAAGACGGCAAACATACCAACAACAACGACGACGACGGCAAACATACCAACAACAACGACGACGACGACAAACAACAACAACAACAACGACGACGACGACAAACATACCAACAACAACGACGACGACGACAAACAACAACAACAACGACGACGGCAAACATACCAACAACAACAACAGCAAACATAACAACAACGACAACAATAACAACAACTACTACAACGACAAACATACCAACAACAACAACAGCAAACACAACAACGACAACAATAACAACAACAACTACAACGACAAACATACCAACAACAACAGCAGCAAACATAACAGCAACAACAACAACAACAAGAAACATAACGGCAGCAACAACAAAACAAAACATTCCAATAACAAACATACCAACAACAACAAACACACCACCAGCAACAAAGAGAACGATAACAACAAACATAAAACAAACAACAACAACAAACAAAACAAACATTCCAACAACAAACACACCAACAACAACAACGACAAAAAAATCAACAACCACCACCACTGGTGGTTGCAGCCGCCGCTGATGGCATTTGGTGGCCGGCCAGTCAGTCCACTAACGCTGTTGTTGTGTCCTGTGCCTCCGCGGCCAACAGGTGCTGGGCTTCTGTGTGCCTGACAGGCCCTACGACGGGGACGGCGACACCACCGTTGTCATGGTGACGGAGCTGGGCGACCCCATCGATCTGATCAAGCTGCTTCAGATGTCTTGGGAGGATCGGCTCCGTGTAAGTAATAACCCCGGTGCTCCTCTCTCTGTCTGTCTGTCTCTGTCTGTCTGTCTCTCTGTCTCTCTCTCTCTCTCTCTCTCTCTCTCTCTCTCTCTCTCTCTCTCTCTCTCTCTCTCTCTCTCTTCTCTTCTCTTCTCTTCTCTTCTCTTCACTCTCTTCCTCTTCTTTTGCCGTGCTCTCTCTCTCTCTCTCTCTCTCTCTCTCTCTCTCTCTCTCTCTCTCGTTTTTCTTTTTCTCTTCCTCCTCCTCTTCTACTGCCGTGCTCTCTCTGTCTCTCTCTCTGTCTCTCTCTCTCTTCCCCCTGTGTGTGTGTGTGTGTGTGTGTGTGTGTGTGTGTGTGTGTGTGTGTGTTTGAATATTTTTTGTAATAACTTCCTTCTCTCCCTCTCTCTCTCTCTCGCCCTGTGTGTTTGTGTGTATGCGTGCGTGCGTGCGTGTGCATACGTATGTGTGTGTGTGTGTGTGTGCGCGCGCGCGCGTGTGTGTGCGTGTGTGTGACTCAGAACAGTCAAACAAAGTTTTGTTTTCATTCCCCGTCCTTTTTTTTTTTTTTTTTTTCGTGTGTCGCTTTCATTCATTCTGGAGAATCGCAAACAAACGGTAACTTTCCAAAATTGTTCAGCGTTTAGCGTCAGCAAATAAAAAAAATTTCCCCGCTAGCCAGGAAGTTGGTTGTGTGCACAGCAGCCGACCGTGCATTGCGCGTGATTGCGCGTGATTACGTTCCTAATTTTTTGGTGGCCCGTCCCTGTAGAACGGGGGAGTGTACAGCAGTCGGCGTGTCTGTCTTTCACTTGCACCCTTCTGCTGCTTGCACAACTGATCAAGCTTTAAAGCCTGAACCGGACTATAAATGGCGGGCGATTTGAATCAAGCCAGTTTCTCACCAGAGTCTGACACTGTGACGTCGGTGAAGGTTTATTCAAAATAAAAGCCTAATAAAGCTACGGTTTGGCTTCATTTATGGCAGAGAGCGAGATTTGCCTAGCAGCTTCCAATCTAGACCTGAATTGACTTTGGAAAGTACAAAATGTGTCAGCTACACGTAATACAAAATTTGAATGCAGAGAAAAGGGGCGCAACCGAAACCTTGCTCTCGGGAGTTAAGACTTTAACTCACTCAGTACGACCAGTCCTCTCTTCTCCTCTACACAGACCCCTCGGATGTCCAGTGGGTGTCTGAATGACCCAACCTTCAGCTTCCGTCGTCAGAATTGTGGTATTCTTTGTCAACATTCACCTCTTCAGTATAAGAGCCTTCCACTTGCAATATTTTGATGATGGTAACTGGGGTGAAACGCTGTTAACGTCGTCTCTTTCGCCGTTCGTATGGAGAGAGTTAACTTGGTAACGTTTTTGAGTGTTGGTAACTTTGGAGTCAATTATCTCGTTAATTACGGAATTAGAATTGACTTTAAAAAAAATAAATAAATAAAAAGTTATGCACAGCCGTACATTGCTCCGTGGTCGTTTCTCGATGGTGCCGAGTTGAACTCGGAGTTTGAAAGCTGAAGGAATTGTTTATTTATTAATTTATCTGTATTCGCACAACACCGACATATTTCTGTAAATCAGAATACTAGCCATGCAAGGCTCTCGGAACTAAAATAAGGAACATTTTTCAGTTAATACGAGGTCACTCAGTTTTGAAGAACTATAGAACGACGCCCGTTAGTTCAGTTTCACAAAGAATCTTCTAGAAAGTCTTGAAAGAGAGTGCGAGGAAACGCGAACACGATTGCTTCAACCTTCACCTTGCGATATTGAACGAAAATGAAGGTCAAAAAGGTCGAACATTTGTTTTAACAGACTTCATTCTATTGTCCACGCCACTTTCACAAGATGCATCAAAATTGTTCCATTCCCGTTGAGCGAAATACGTTCACTTCATCTTGGGTCATTGGTAATTCATTTACAGCTTGGTCTTTAGTGAAGGATTGTGACTATCAGACTATGAGGCAAGACTGCACTGGTTCTTGAACCTTTGGGGTTAGTAGGCCTTGGGGAACGATCCCAGCGCCAGCTGTCGTAAAGCCCTCTTGACCGTGAGAGTTTGGATGTAACTTGGGCAAGACACTGTCCGCAATAATCAAATTCTAGACCACATAGTCGGGACAGTACGTTTCTGCTCTGCTGTTGTTATGGTCATTGTCTGACAGGACTGACTCCACGAGCACTCACAAGCATGCTCTTTCACTCACCCACCCCCACCCACACACCACACACACACACACACACACACAACACACACACACACACACACACACACACACACACACACACACACACACCTTTCTCCAACCGTGTTCCCAGTCCTTCCAAACTCAAAATCAGCTCAGGTTCATTTTTTTTCTGTGTGTATTTTTCTTTACTTTTTTTTTCTTCTTTTTTGATGTGCGATTGATTTGGAACTGACTTTCCTTGACGAGAGTCGGCCGGGGTTTCACGGTACAGGCAAAAGTTGGGAGTGGGACACAGAGAGAAAAAGAGAAGAAAAAGAAGAAAAAAAAATCGACATTCGGCGGACGAGAAAGTTGGGGAAGGGTGTGGAGAGGAGGATGGGGAGGGAGTGAGGGAGGGAGGGAGAAATTGATCGAAGGTTGGGGACCCAGCGCCCGGCACCTCATTATGACGGGCAAGGTTGAGTGCGTGCGAATAGCGCTGATGATTTGGCCTCTGCTTGCTGGCATCGACCACCACCCCCCTCCCCACCCCTACCCCCCCCCCCACCTGACTCCATCCTCCCACCCTCCCCACTCCACTGAAACCAAGGGATCGAGGGAAATGGTGTGGGTGTGAGGGTGGGTGTGTGGGTGGTGTATGGTGTGGAGTGGGGGTTGGGAGGATGGGTGGGGGGGGATGAAAGATGCCATTTCTCCGGGGCATTGGTTTGATCCACTAGGCTGAGAAACAACTCTCCCTCTCTCTCTCTCTCTCTCTCTCTCTCTCTCTCTCTCTCTCAGTGCTCTTTTTGTATTAATAAATTATTTTGTTTCTGTTGTTTTTAGTGATCTGTGGGGTTTTTTTTAATGTCTTTGTGTCTATGTTTATTGTGTGTGTCTGTCTCTCTGTATGTGTATTTTGTATGTCCACGGCTAGTTTTCATTTGACTGGTGTGTGTGTGTGTGTGTGTGTGTGTGTGTTATTACTTTGGGCGTTTTGCCTTATCACTGCTGTTTTCTTCTTCTTCTTCTTCTTCTTCTTCTTCTTCTTCTTCTTTTTCTTCTTCTTTTTCTTCTTCATCTTCTTCTTCACTCTCTCTCTCTCTCTCTCTCTCTCTCTCTCATCTGTCCATATGTCCGCAACTCTGTCTCACTCGCGTGCATTTATCACCTCCCTCTTTCCCCGCGGAAGGTATCTTTCAGCTGTCAACAGTATCATTGCCTCAGTGGGGCCCAGGGTTCGAACCCTGACAGTGTAGGTAAAGGATGGAGTTTGCTGTTAGTGTCGGGTTATCATTGTCACACATCTGCTGGAAATGGAACCCCCATCCCCACCCCTACCACCTTGTGTACACGTGTGTAGACGATGACAAATGCACATTATAGACCCCCACCCCACCCCACTCCCCAGCCACATCAGCTCTGTTGGGTTAAAAAACAACAACACGAAAACCACCTGAAAATATCCAGAGTACAGCCACTCCTACCATGGAACAACGGTTTCAGTTTTCACACTTCATTCAGTGCCATCTTTTCACACTTTTCTTTTTACTCTTCTAGCTAAGTTATTGTTGAAATGAAAGTACAGTTATTTTCTTTCACTTTCTTTTTCTTTTTTTTAACCCAAGATCAGTATCGGGTACCAGACATTGAAAGTGGCTGACAAAAGAAAACGTCTGGAACGCCTGGTATGAAGTGAGGCCCCAGTCTTGCCAGTCCCCAATCTTATTGATCCAGAGTCTATACTTTGCTGTGGTGGACCTAGTCGACTTCGCAGAGAACTACGTTGGGTTTTGTTGTTGTAGAGAGATGGATGGATGGATGAATAGGTAGATAGATAGATACTGAAGTGAAGTAAGGCTACATTATTTTTACTTATAACCATTGTTGTCTTATTTATTTTTTTTATTATTATTATTTATTATTATTATTATCATTACTACTACCTTTTTTGTATTATAATTATTATTTATTTATTTACGTAAGCTTATCTATTATTTATTCACCTTTTTTCTTTTTTCTTTTTTTTTCTTTCTTTTTTTCTCAAGGCCTGACTAAGCGCGTTGGGTTACGCTGCTGGTCAGGCATCTGCTTGGCAGATGTGGTGTAGCGTATATGGATTTGTCCGAACGCAGTGACGCCTCCTTGAGCTACTGAAACTGAAACTGTTGTTTGTCATGGTGTTTTTTGTTGTTGTTTTTTTCACCCAGAGCGATGACCGCTTGATTGGAGGAGGATGACCCACCCGAGAGCAAGAAAAAGAGAAAAAAAAAAGAAAGAAAAAAAGTGGAATATTTTATGATATTTGATGTTGTTTATGATACTGCCGCTGTGTTATGTGTTCACTGTGTGTTTGAGCTGTTTTCCGAGCACACCATTGTTCCATCTCTATGTGTTCGCAATGTCTTTACTTGCTTTTGGGAATATAATCATGTTTAAACCAAAAACGTGGAATGTTTTGGTAAAATCCGAGGGATGGTGGGAAAAATAAGAGGTGTTGGTCAAACATATTTCTGTCAATCTATAGCTCTATTTATCTATAGATAAACAGATAGAGATAGATGGATAGAGAGATGGATGGATGGATGAATAGGTAGATAGATCAGATACTGAAGTGAAGTAAGTCTACATTATTTGTTTAACTCGAAAGGTATGTTTAACTCTGTACCTTTCGAGTTGTCTCTGTTGCATCATCTTCTCGACGTTCATCTTGGAAGTTGTTTGTTGTTGTTTGTGTGTGTGTGTGTGTGTGTGTGTGTGTGTGTTTCTTTGATGTTTGTCTGTTTCTTTGTGTGTGTGTCTGTGTTTGTGACATGACAGTGCGCGACAGGAAGGCTTAGTTTATCCAATTTTGTCCATAGGAAATGTTGCCCAGCAACCAGTCATAAGCGAGGCTCCAAGCCGGTGCTAACGAGGTGTAACAGCGCCAAAGAGACAAGATTCCCCTGTGGCAGATGGCACTGTATTGATTTTCCGCTCCGCTCTGTGTGTGTGTGTGTGTGTGTGTGTGTGTGTGTGTTTGTCATGTGTGCGCGCGCGCGCGTATACATGTGTGTGTTTGCGTATGTGTGTATGTTTGGGGATGTGGGGGTGGGGGGGGGGGGTTGCTCTGTGTGTGTGTGTGTGTGTGTGTGTGTGTGTGTGTGTGTGTCTCCCTGTGGCCTGTTTTCATATTCACTATTGACAGTCGTTGTAATCTCCAGCGATCGATAGACTGTTCGGTGTTCCTATCTTCAGTGGGGAATTCTGTCAGGTCTGCCTGGCGATGGACCGGTACCGTGCTGTGCGTTGTTCTTTTAGATATATATATATATATATTATAATAACTCGTAGTGTACGTGGTGTTCTGAGAACGAATTAAACGCATTAAGACTCACGCGGGTGCACATACACAGACACTTTTACAGGTACAGACACAGACGCGCACACAGCCAAACATACAAAGACACAGCCATACCCATACCCACGTTCCCATACCTCCTACCACACACACACGCGCACACGCACACACACACACACACACACACACACACACACACACACACACACACACACACACACACACGCACACACACACACACACACACACACACACACACACACACGCAGACACACACGCACGCACGCACGCACACACACACACACACACACACACACACACACACACACACACACACACACACACACTCCCTCTCTCCGTCCCCATGCACACACATGACAATCCAGCAATGATTCCAGCACGTTTTGAAACGGTAGGGAGGGGAGGATTGGCCTTACTCGTAGGAATCAGCTATTTATTTATCTGTTTATCTTTTCATTTGTATTCATTCTCCCTTCATCTTTTACCTCCTAACACACCCTTCACTTGTCTATATTTTTATTTATTTATTATTCACTTAATTGTTTCTATTGCCTAATTAATTTATTCCATATCATGCTGCTTAATGGTTCGCACAAAACTAGGGCAAGGCTCTTAAGACTTAATTAATCAGCGCATTGGGTTGATATGATATGTAAGCGAGATCAGGCATCTGGTCTACAAAAAAGACTACAGCTGTGAACGAATTTCCACGGCAGCGGAAAAAACCATTGATACACCCACACACATAAGGACGACACTCAGCTAGAACCGAAAAACAACTAGCCACTCGACGTAGGAGTGAGGAAGGGAAGAGAGAGGGAGAGGGGGGAGGGAGAGAGAGGGGAGAGAGAGACAGAGGGACACAGATAGAGAGAGGCAGAGAGAGAGAGGAGAGAGGGAGACAGAGAGACACAGATAGAGAGAGGCAGAGAGAGAGAGGGGGGAGAGAGACAGAGAGAGGCAGAGAGAGAGGAGAGAGGAAGACAGAGAGACACAGATAGAGAGAGGCAGAGAGATGGAGACAGACACACACACACAGAGACAGACACAGAGACACACAGAGAGATACAGGCAGAGGGGGAAACACACACACACACACACACACACACACACACACACACACACACACACACACACAGATACAGGCAAAGGGGGAAACAGACACACACACACACACACACACACACACACACACACACAGATACAGGCAGAGGTGGAAAACAGATAGACAGACAGAGAGAGAGACCGAGAGAGACAGGAGTCAGGTTTGCTGGACGTGTAGCGGAATGTGACTGCCGCCAATCGATTTGTCCAGGGGACAAGTTGGCCGTGCTGTGACATACTGCGGCCTGTCGTCTGTTGGCTGCTGTGGGCCATGCGTAGGCACGGGGGACTTCCTGACACTGTGTGTGTGTGGAGAAGGCGGGGGGACGGGGGGGGGGGGGTGTACGTGCGTGTGTGTGTGTATATATACATGTGTGTGTGTGTGTTTGTATATAAAAGATAGAGAGAAAAGTAGGTAGAGAGAGAACAAGAACAAAGAGAAAAAAAGAGAGACAGGATATTTCCCTTCCATTATCTATCAACAAGCAGTAATAACAAGGATACCAGAAGCAGTTTCATCACGAGGAAAACAACAGCAGCAGGAGGAGATAAAGAACAATAATAACTGCTGATGGTCTCACCAGACGATAGCGACAAAGATGAGAGAGAGAGAGAGAGAGAGAACTGAACTGAACTTAATGTTTAATGTCATTGGCTGTAAAGCTCTAAAGTGACATGGAAGGTACTAATCAGAACAAAACGGTGCAAAACAGATAAAACAGATCAGAAATAAAAAAAAAAAAAAAAAAAAAACAAAATTGAAACAAAATAAACTGATGAGAGATTAGCGACACTTTGGCACTTTGTCATTTGCTTCAAGTACATGGAGAGAGAGAGAGAGAGAGAGAGAGAGAGAGAGAGAGAGAGAGAGAGAGAACAAAAGATGAGTTACGGTAGTTGTAATGAAATAGCTACGAATGCAAATAAAACAAAATCAAGATAATCAAATCATATAAAATGTCTTCAATACCTAATTACGTTCACATTATCTTTCTCTTTTTTTTTCAAAGAAAGATAGCGACATTATTTATTTCAGTTCATTTAATCTTTGAAAGAGAAAAAAAAAAACAGAGAGAAAAAACATTTTCTCTTCGTCTTTTAAGAGTTGTCAAAAAGAATTTCACGGTCTGACGGCTGGAGAAAATTGAGAATCAAAAAGCAAATAGGAAGGCAGATGGGCGCCAGACATGTGAACTTGCAGCAGGGGAGTGGGGGGGCGGGAGGGGGACCATTAACACTGCATTTCTCCTTGTGCGTGAGTAATGTGCCTGAATAATGTCATTACAGACAGCACGGGGCATGGTGGGGAGGGCACAGACAGAGTGTGTGAGAGGTTGAGACAGACAGACAGACAGAGACAGACACAGAGAGAGAGAGAGATGCTGAGACAGAGAACAAAAGTGTGTGCCACAGAGGCAGTGGAGAGAGAGATAGAGACGGAGAGAGACAGACAGACACACACACACACACACACACACACACACACACACACACACACACACAGATGCAGAGAAAAACAAAAGAGAGTTAGCCACAGAGACAGGCAGACAGACAGACAGACAGAGCCAAAGAGTGCCAGGTTTTGGGGGGACCCTGTCAGGGCCACGTAATTAAGTTATGCCATGGAGCGTGTAGGGAGAATATTCATGGATTTGTTAATTCAACTCCAGTCTCCTTTCATTAATGCAGATCAGCGGGAATTGACTTAAGGGGTCGCCTCACGGGAGCGCCCTGTCGGACAGGACGGGAGGAATCTCGGACCCCGAAACGATACGAATGTGTCTGCCCGATCAATTGGGGACCCGGCGAACAAGGGGCAGGCTATTTCCATAGAGTGCTCAGACATGCAGCACTGTTTTAGGCACAGAGATGGAGGCAGGGATAGCGGCGGAAGGGAGAGAGGGGTAGGGAGGAGGAGGAGGAGAAGAAGAAGAAGGAGGTGGAGGGAGGGAGAGACAGACACACAGACAGACATACAGAGATATGAAAATAAATTTTCATTCATTTAAGAAGACTATCGGCCCTTTCTGGAGAGACCTGAACAAATATGTTACAAATCGTAATCATGTACGTACCCCCGAAAACGGAGTATGGCTGCCTACATGGCGGGGTAAAAACGGTCATACACGTAAAAGCCCACTCATGTGCATACGAGTGAACGTGGGAGTTGCAGCCCACGTACGCAGAAGAAGAAGAAGAAGAGTAATCATGTACACAGAAAAGATGTTTCATTAAACAGTACATTACTGTATAAAAACTAGTAGCGACTGCACGTCTTTGTAAGGCTGAGAGACAGACAGACAGACAGACAGACAGAGAACGCAAACATTCGTTTATAATAACCCCGCTTGGAATTTACTTAAAACGGTTAATACACAAAATTAATATTGTGCTGAAGGGTAATAACAATTTTATACAATTACCTCTGTGGATTTTATGCACTTTGAAACCAAAGGCCGAACAGCCTAAAGGGTTAATGACGACACACCCAATGACTATTATTTTTATTATTGTCCAATCATCTGCCTGTCATTGCCATTATGTTCTCTTTCAGTAGAATGATTTTACTAGAATAATTACTAGTTTTACATAGTTGTGAAATCTGGGGTTATGAACATAAGTATGATTAATATGTACATGCTCTGGAATAGGTTAACTTCCCGAGGTTATTGTTTAGTTTGGACAGAAGTTCTCTGACCGGTGATTTTTGATGACACTTATTCTACTGTGTCGTTCCTGGGCTGCAACTCCCACGTTCACTCGTATGTACACGAGTGGGCGTTTACGATATGGCCGTTTTTACCCTGCCGTGTAGGCAGCCATACTCCGTTTTCGGGGGTGTGATGATACTAATTAATGATGATTACTTGGGGAGTGGAAGGTATTCTCCGCAAACATCACCGGCAGTTTGAAAACAAAAGTTAAAAAAAAAAAAAGAATTTTGGTTTCGTGTACATACGCATGTGATAGAGAGAGAGACAGAGACAGAGAGAATGAATGAATGAATGAATGAATGAATGAATGAATGAATGAATCTTTATTTTCCAACGGTGAAGATATTAGCACTTTGGCCGACTTACACATCTGCCGTTGTTTTAAGAGACACACAAACATGTACGCATATAAATGTAGTTATACTGAATACTTAATACATGTATAATGTACGAGTATAACACAGCGTCAAACTGAGAGACACAACATCGCTCACATCTGTACGGAACGGAAGTGAGTAACAGACACACGCACACACACGCGCGCGCGCGCACACACACACACACACACACACACACACACACACACACACACACACACACACCCCCAAGGGAAAAACAACAACAAAACCCTAGCATGAATGCTACACATGAATGATTCAAGTGAAATTAAACACAGAAAAGTAACGATACAATTTTAAACACACAGATGTAAGAGACATAAAAGACAGCAAATAAGGCGACGGGTAATAGGGATATGGAGAGAGAGAGAGAGAGAGAGAGAGAGAGAGAGAGAGAGAGAGAGAGAGACAGAGAGAGAGAGAGAGAGAGAGAGAGAGAGAGAGAGAGAGAGAGAGAGAGAGAGACCAAGTATCGAACCGCCAAGCAGACCAGGGCCGGTATTGTGACATGAGTTATCGGCGACTCGTGGAAGCCCGCCAGGGTCCGTTAATGAAGTACTAATCGGCGCGTGAGCCCTTCGGCTGAATTAAAAACACATCATTACCTCTCCCGCCCGCCCGCCCGCCCGCCCGTCGCCCAGACGTCCACTCCTGGCGTCAGTCTCGCCCATTACCAGACCCGCCCTGGTGGAGAAAGGGAGGGTGGGGAAGGAGGAGGACGAGGAGGAGGTGGCGGAGTTTTGTTTAATGTCCTGTCACACAATGCTGGTGATTGCAGACATTTTGTTTTAGTATCAATTTTCCCATTTGAACGTTGTCGTGTCAAGGTAGGAGAGGTGTGGGGGAGTTGACTGGTGAGGTGGAGGTAACCGGGAGAAAGGGGTGGGGTGGGGTGGGGGTGGACTTTGGTCAGTGTGGGGTGCTTTGCCGTTGACGATCACGTCAAAGTCAAAATGGTGTATCAACATGGATAATTGAATAAGCAACAACTGATTTTTTTTGATTTTTTTATATATATATATATATATATAAGCCGTCCATTTAAACAACAACAGCAAACAAACAAACAACGATAGGATGTGATGGATACTATTTAGTTTTCCAACATTTAAAAGGTACTCAACTTCGAGTCAATGCTGCTTATACTACCAAATCAGTTAGAACACAATTTCATACCAGCGATTCCATGAAGGAAAGGAATTTTCCAGAGAAATACTCTGACACTGTAACAGCAACCAGTGACACTGAATGAACGAGGGTTGTTGTTTTGTTTTATTTTTGTTTGTTTTTTGTTGCTGTTGTTGTGTGTGTAACTCAGTACATGCTGCTTTTGTTGTTGTTGTTTGTATTTTATCATTTTGATACATCTAAACGTATTCTTTCTTTCACGGTAAAACCCTTTCGACTTCAGACGTCAGAGGCAGTGATACCACTGACCTTACTTCTTTTTTCCCCGTTGTAAAAATAGACACAAGCACACGTGGGAGTAGCAGCCCACGAATGGAATAGAAGAGGGAGGAAAGGAAGCCAATCATTTTCTAGTGATATTCATTTGCTTATTTATTTATTTTCTTATCCGCGTGGGGGTGGAGGAGAGAGAATAGAAAGCGGTAGGGATCGAGTGATTCTGAGCTTTGCGGGGAAATGATTAATTTAAATGCGAGGGCTGCTGATTTTAATGTGAGTGCCGATTTTCCGAATGTTTGATTATAAACGGATCTCAGTCACTTACTTTTAGCTGCCTTGTCTTTTCATTTGAAAAAAATTGCCATGTCTAGTATGATATTTGCTGACGAAGGGAGATATATGGCTGTTCGTTTTTATTGCAACACATTGTTTACAAATGTTTTTTTTAGCATTGTGAAAGAGCCGAAGGAAAACTTTTAACTAAGCATGGCCATTTTTCAGCTTTCTTTCTTTCTTTCTTTTTCTTCTTTTTTATTTCGCGACCACCCCCCTCCCCCACCCCTCACCCCCGCAACCTCTCATGATAATAATGTCCACATTTATGAAGAATTATGCGAGCGCTCGGAGTCCAACTCTGTGCATGTGATACATGCGTATCGCGATAAGAAGGCATCGCAGTAGATAGACAGACATGTCTATCAATGTATCGTGATTAATTTTTTTGCCCTAATGATGCTGCTTTCCCGCTCTTCCTCCTCCTCCCCCACCACCACCACCAGCAGAAGCAGCAGGAAGAAAATAGCGGGTATCCCTCCCTCCCCTCCTCCCCTACCTCCCCCTCCTTGGTTGTCAGTGATGCATCGTGGAAGGCGGCACGGGAGATAGCGGCTTTTAGACGCTCTGGCAGCCAACTCCAGCTGGGGTGCTGCGAGTAGAACAGACCCCCACTCCAGGTTTAATTCACTTCGGCGGTTTTTGTTTGTTTTTTTTGTTTTTTTTTGGGGGGGGGGTTTGTTTGGTTGGTTGGTTGGTTGGGTGGTTTTGTGTGTGTGTGTGTGTGTGTTGGGGCGTGGTGAAAGGCAGTAGAATGGTTAAGATGTTTATCTGTCAGTATTTACTGTGTCCGTCAAGGGCTGGGTTATTGGGAATATTGTTATTATATTATTCAAATCAGGACAATAATTTTAACAGAACCTGTTAGGTATTTTCACTTGGATGTTCACACAGTTGCAGAATCTCGAGGCGAGTTTGAGTTTATTCAGATGCCTGCCTCCGATAGTGATCTTGTTTGAGGTTGGTCATATGCCCAGTCGTAGATGACGGGCGCAATCGTTGGACTTTCAATCTGAGGATCCCGGGTTCGAATGTCAGTAACGGCTTCCTGGTGGGTAAAGGGTGGGGATTTTTCCGATCTCCCAGGTCAGCATATGTCTGTTTTGCAACACATGCGTCAAGAGGGTGTAAGTAACGTCGAAACTACGTCCAGAGGGTGTTGTAACGTCTAAATTGCGTCCAGAATGTGTAAGTAACGTCGAAAACTACGTTCAGAGGGTGTAAGTAACGTCTAAATTGCGTCAAGAGGGTGTAAGTAGCGTCGAAACTGCGTCTAGAACGTGTAAGTAACGTCTAAATTGCGTCAAGAGGGTGTAAGTAACGTCGAAAAAAAACGGGAAAAAATCTTTCAGAGGGTGTACGTTATGTCAACACATTGCCAGAGGGTGTAAGTAATGCCAAAATGGTGCCTGTAAAATGTTTTTGTGTTAGGCGGGGAGGAAGGATGTGGGAGGTGGGGTAAAACTGGCAGGGGAGGGGTGCTTGTTTCCCTCCACACCGGCTGCGATGGCAGCAAGCAGAGGCCAGGTCGGGAGGCACAGAGAGAGAGAGATAGATAAAGGCTCCCGACTAAAGCAGCGGGGCCCATCACCTGCCAGACAAAGCCCTGCTGGAATGCAAACCTCTCCACAACTGTCCATAAATCCTACCGCACCAACAAATTCTCTCCCACAAGGACGGAGGTCGGGGGAGGGGGGGGGGCGAGGGGGAGAGTGGGTGGAGGGGGGAGTTGGTAGGGGGGTCGGGGCGGGGGGGGCAGAAGAGAGAGTGAAGAAAGTGGAGGTGGGTGGTGTTTAGGATTAGGAGTGGTTTGGGGGGGGGGGGGGGGTATGGTTGGAGGAAGGGGGGGGGGGAGATGGATGTGGGTGAGGAGGGTTCTGGAGGAGTGAGGGGGATTGGGGGTAGATGGGTGGTATGGGGAGGGATGAGTCGTGCGATAGAGTTTTAAGATCTGCTTCTTGCATTCTGTGCGTAAACTGTGTGACAGAGCTAAGTGCTTCATTGGCAGCGCTTGTCTCGCGCACCCCTCCCCCCCCCCCCCCACCCCCTCTCCTTCCCTCCCTACCCCCTCTCCTCGTGCAGAGCTCGTTGTTTCCTCCGTTCTGACGTTTACCGGGGGAGTGAAGAGGAACTAACTCTCTCATTTCACCACTGTTTCTGACTCTTTTCTCTCTGCCTTTCTGTCTGTCTGTCTGTCTGTCTGTTCCCTCCTCCGACTTCGCATGACGTATAGTTTTAATAAGCGCCAGCAACGTCAATAATTTTATTACTTATCATCATAGGCAGCCTCAGCAGAACAATAATTATTATTATGCAAATCATTAAAAAATAAAAGGTGATCAGTACTGGTCACATTTCACACCAAACAATAGTTATGTAGAAGAAATCCACTCTGATGGACACACACACACACACACACACACACACACACACA
Source organism: Babylonia areolata (assembly GCF_041734735.1). Lineage (NCBI taxonomy): Eukaryota > Metazoa > Mollusca > Gastropoda > Neogastropoda > Buccinidae > Babylonia > Babylonia areolata. The sequence goes on along the minus strand of NC_134896.1, from coordinate 4,977,409 downwards.
CACACATATATATATATATATATATATATATATATATATTCAAGGCCTGACAAAGCGCGTCGGGTTATGCTGCTGGTCAATTAATGTCTGCCTAGAAGAAGTGGCGTAGTATATATGGATCAGTCCGAACGCAGTGACGCCTCCTTGAGAAACTGAAACTGAATTGGAACTGAGCTGAGTAAATCTCGCAGATGGCGGAGGGGAAGGGGGGAAGCTTGAGGGAACGATTTCTTCTTCATTTTCTTAAACAAAACCTTCAAGATTACCAAAACTATGCTAAAATATTGCAGCTGCTTCAGATCATAACAGTAGTTGGATCATTTTTGAGTCATCAGAGCGCGCGGGAGCCATCTTCCATCAAAATCAAATCATGTGGATATGTGACAGCTCAGCTGATCACACAGAGGCCATTTCAGGGATGAGCCACCTTCCGTTTTTAATCGTCACTTCATTATTCATAAAAAAAAAAGAAAAAAAAAAAACGGTGGCGCTTTCAGAGTAGCGACACGCTCTCCCTGGGGAGAGCAGCCCGAATTTCACTCAGATAAATTTGTTGTGACAAATGCAATGCAATAAAATACAACAGAATACCATACCATACAGAAAATAGATCGCTGGACCTTGACTTCGCTGCAAGTGGCGTTTTTTTCACAAATAAATACGATAAAGAATTCATCCCCATTTCTCTCTCTCTCTTAAAAAAACAAAAACAAAAATAAAAACAAGTTTGAAGGGAAAAGAAATTGAAAAAAGAAAACCTGGTACTTCCGGTTTGCAGCACCACCAACGATAGACACAGCACTACCAACGATAGACACAGCACTACCAACGATAGACAACCACAGCACTACCAACGATAGACAACCACAGCACTACCAACGATAGACACAGCACCACCAACGATAGACACAGCACTACCAACGATAGACAACCACAGCACTACCAACGATAGACAACCACAGCACTACCAACGATAGACAACCACAGCACTACTACAACCACAGCACCACCAACGATAGACAACCACAGCACTACCAACGATAGACACAGCACTACCAACGATAGACACAGCACTACCAACGATAGACACAGCACCAACGACAGACACAGCACTACCAACGATAGACAACCACAGCACTACCAACGATAGACACAGCACTACCAACGATAGACACAGCACTACCAACGATAGACACAGCACCACCAACGATAGACAACCACAGCACCACCAACGATAGACAACCACAGCACCACCAACGATAGACACAGCACTACCAACGATAGACAACCACAGCACTACCAACGATAGACAACCACAGCACTACCAACGATAGACAACCACAGCACTACCAACGATAGACAACCACAGCACCACCAACGATAGACAACCACAGCACTACCAACGATAGACAACCACAGCACTACCAACGACAGGCAACCACAGCACTACCAACGATAGACACAGCACTACCAACGATAGACAACCTCAGCACTACCAACGATAGACAACCACAGCACTACCAACGATAGACAACCACAGCACTACCAACGATAGACAACCACAGCACCACCACAACCACAGCACTACCAGCGATAGACAACCACAGCACCACCACAACCACAGCACCACCACAACCACAGCACCACCAACGATAGACAACCACAGCACTACCAACGATAGACAACCACAGCACTACCAACGATAGACAACCACAGCACCACCAACGATAGACAACCACAGCACTACCAACGATAGACACAGCACTACCAACGATAGACACAGCACTACCAACGATAGACACAGCACCAACGACAGACACAGCACTACCAACGATAGACAACCACAGCACTACCAACGATAGACACAGCACTACCAACGATAGACACAGCACTACCAACGATAGACACAGCACCACCAACGACAGACAACCACAGCACCACCAACGATAGACAACCACAGCACCACCAACGATAGACACAGCACTACCAACGATAGACAACCACAGCACTACCAACGATAGACAACCACAGCACTACCAACGACAGGCAACCACAGCACTACCAACGATAGACAACCACAGCACAACCAACGATAGACAACCACAGCACTACCAACGATAGACAACCACAGCACTACCAACGATAGGCAGCCACAGCACTACCAACGATAGACACAGCACTACCAACGATAGACACAGCACTACCAACGATAGACAACCACAGCACTACCAACGATAGACAACCACAGCACCACCACAACCACAGCACCACCAACGATAGACAACCACAGCACCACTACAACCACAGCACCACTACAACCACAGCACCACCAACGATAGACAACCACAGCACCACCAACGATAGACAACCACAGCACTACCAACGATAGACAACCACAGCACCACCAACGATAGACAACCACAGCACTACCAACGATAGACACAGCACTACCAACGATAGACAACCACAGCACCACCAACGATAGACACAGCACTACCAACGATAGACAACCACAGCACCACCAACGATAGACAATCACAGCACCACCAACGATAGACAATCACAGCACCACCACAACCACAGCACCACCACAACCACAGCACCACCAACAATAGACAACCACAGCACTACCAACGATAGACACAGCACTACCAACGATAGACAACCACAGCACCACCAACGATAGACAACCACAGCACTACCAACGATAGACACAGCACTACCAACGATAGACAACCACAGCACTACCAACGATAGACACAGCACTACCAACGATAGACACAGCACTACCAACGATAGACAACCACAGCACCACCAACGATAGACACAGCACTACCAACGATAGACAACCACAGCACTACCAACGATAGACACAGCACTACCAACGATAGACAACCACAGCACTACCAACGATAGACACAGCACTACCAACGATAGACAACCACAGCACCACCAACGATAGACACAGCACTACCAACGATAGACACAGCACTACCAACGATAGACACAGCACTACCAACGATAGACACAGCACTACCAACGACAGACAACCACAGCACTACCAACGATAGACAACCACAGCACTACCAACGATAGACACAGCACTACCAACGATAGACAGCCACAGCACTACCAACGATAGACAACCACAGCACTACCAACGATAGACAATCACAGCACTACCAACGATAGACAACCTCAGCACCACTACAACCACAGCACCACCACAACCACAGCACTACCAGCGATAGACAACCACAGCACCAACGATAGACACAGCACCACCAACGATAGACAACCACAGCACCACCAACGACAGGCAACCGTCACTGCGGTGTGGGGGGTAGGAAAGAAAAAAAAAAGGGGGGGGGGAGTGGCGGGGGAGGGGGAGTCGGTTTAGACAGCAAGGCGACAAACCGTTACCTTTAACCCATCCTGCCAAATATTACCGGAGCATGCGTAAACCGTTTTCCCAACAAAGCGTGACTTCCCTTCCTCCTTGCCTCCCTCGCCTCGCCTCTCTCCTCGCCTCTCTTTCTCTCTCTGACCCTCTGATTTAAACACCATGCTCCGCCGGATTTCTGCCAGCAGTAAATCGGTTTTTGTGGCTGCGATTTTCCGCTGGCTGGGAAAGCGTTTGAGGAGAAGTCTGTTCTTCAGCTTATATGTCTCATGTTCGGTCCGATGCTGCCTGCTCCATTTGGTGGGCCCGCTGTGGGGGAGGTAATGGGTTTTGGATAGAGTGCCTTGCCACGAGCAGGTCGTTGGGCGGAATTTACGAGCTTTGGCGAGGGTGGCGAACGACAGCGCTGGGTAATTGAGGGCAGTGGAGCGTGGCGAGGGGTTTGTGCCAGCTTGAAGGGGGAGACAAGTCATGGGGGATTTGGCCAACCGGAAGATTTACGCGCGTTACGTTGGAAATGGTAACACAGTAGGGATATGTTTCGCCGAATGCTGCTGTTGTGCAGCGTTTTTGGTGGGAATAAAAGTCTAGCTTGCACACGGCAGGGGTACGTTTCGGCTGCTGTTGTGCAGTGTTTGGTGGGGATCAAAAGTCTAACTTGCACACTTTGTTCTTCCTTTCTTTTTAATACCTGAAGCGGTTACCTATACCAGTTTATAAAGATTATCAAGACCTGACAATTTTTAGATACTCGAGCTGTGTGTATGTGTGGTTTTGTTCATTATGTTTGTTCATTTAAAACAACAACAACAACAACATCATCAAGAACAACACACAAAAAAACTTGTGCAATTCGCAGGCGATGCACAGTCCGTGGCACAAGATTTTACTCCTGCAAGCAAAAACGTTTACCTTACTTTCTACTTTTAAACACAGTGTCATTCGAGGTTTAAAACCCAGGTTTAGAGGTGGGTGCTGGGCGTGGTACGTATTATACGTGGCTCCGCTTTTTTGGGGGAAAATGTCGACGGGGAAGAGAGAGAGAGAGGCCGGCAACTCAGTCCAAAGAGACACAAAACGAACGACAGTTACCTGTCCCCACCAACCCCCTCATCCCCTATACCCTTTTCTATCCCCCTCTCCTGTTCAAGCCGTGTTCTGTACAAACTGGAGTGAGAGAGTCTTTCAGCACATGTTTAAACGGTGGGTTAAACACACGAGTTGCCCCATTCAGGGCCCGGCTTAGGCGGGATGAAGGCCCGCACAGACCCCATTGCTGTTTCATGGAGCCCCTGACAAAAGGGGACTTGTCCTCCGCAAGGGGCCGCTACAAAGCGATTTCTATTCAGGACCTGTAGGTGTTTACGAGCGGCGGGCGGAGGGCCGCTGAACGGGGCCCATTATAAGGTCCGCACCGCGGCCGCCGCGTTCAATGGGGAGGTGTAGCCATCGCCAGAACCCCTCCCGACCTTTAGCTTTTTCAGCGGGGCTAAATGGGAAGCAAATTGCTCCAGCGGTCATCATGGGAGCAGGGCGCAGACAATTTATGAGTTACAATGGAGGTTTCGAAGGGGGACGTGGGGGGTGGGTGACTGGGAGGATGAGAGAGGTGTGTGTGTGTGGGAGGTAAGGACGTCCTTGGTTGGAGCTGCGGATAGGGATGTGGGGGACTGGGGGGATGGGGGGGGGGGTGATTGAGGTGAGGTTGGGGTGGGGGGATATCTGTGAGGGGCCGGGTCCCGCGTTCGGCCTGGATGACAGTTGTCGTCCCTGGCAGATGTGTTCAGTGGGCCTGACATCATGTTCGCTGTTCGTGAGACCGGCAGATGGAAGAGAGAGAGACACAGACAGACAGAGGAGTGGCTGGGGAAGGGCCTGTAAAACGTTAACCCCTCACCCCCCCGCCCCTCACCCCCTTACCCCGTGCACCGTGTCAGTGTAGAACGGCACTGATTGTGGACAAACGGCCCGTGTGTATGATCCAGCACGTCATAGCTCGTGTGAACACAGCCAGCTTTCTGCATCACGAGTTCCGGTTCAACAAAGCCACTGGAGGGGCGGGGAGGTGTCCACCTTGGGGAGGGGAAGAGGGGGGGGTCACAAAGAGTTGTAAGATAGCATTGCGTGTGTATTAGCATTAAATCTTCCTTGTCAAGATTTCAGACGTTGATGACACCACGTGAAACTGAGAAACAGTTGATTGAAAATATACGTCGTGCTGCGAGATTTGCATAATTATTGTGTTGATAGATCTGATCTGATAAACCATGTCAACGTGTCTTTGTAGCTGTGATTGTGTTTGAAAAACAGTAGTTCTATATTGTTGGCAACCTTTGTAGAGCGATCTGATTTGCTTATCAAGATAACTCTGTTCATGGCGTGAAGGTGCAGAATGCAGAAACAAAATGTTTGTTTTACAGGAATAAAGCAACTGATTACAAACGAGAGAACTATATCAGCTCCTCGATGTATGCAATGTATGTGCATTGAAGGAGCAGCACAAACATATGACTGAAGCTGAACGACGATTTGGGGTTGTACAGAGATGTGATACTTTATCAAATGCCCACAAATACTCATAATTACGAGCTCAGTTTATTCCAAGAAAGTTTACTTGTGTTCAGACTGTTTTAAACTGTTTCAGATGTTTCTCCAAATAAGAATCGAAATTGTATAAATTCACATTAAAAAGGTTGTTTGAAACGCTTAACCAAAAGTATGGGTATGTGAAAATTAGTTTTAACAAAATGATAAATTAGTTGTAGCAAAATAATATACCATTGACAGCCTCGCAAGTTTTCTGCTGTGATTTTCATGTGCTTTGCATTTACATCATCTAGGCTCGAAGTTCAGTTACACATGTAATGGCTTGCAGTTTTTGTATTTGATGGATCCAGTTTTCCTGTTTTTAATCACCGAGCAGTCTGGGGTCATCTTTACTTCTGTCAGAATGTTGTGGGTGTTGGTATATTTCTCTTAACACACATTTCTTGTTCATTTTTATTCGTCTTGCCATCGATCCCTCCTGCGTTGATTCGCTTCTGGGTGCAACGGTGTGCGTTCTCAGCGTCGTTCTTTGTGTGTTTGGTTGAACTAATCTGTAACTGTTCAGCAGAACACATGATTACAAAGCAAACAGAGACAAAGGAGCATCAACAAGCTTAAAGCTTACTGCGCTCACACGTTGCACTTCAATTTCAACATGACCGCTTCCGAACCATTGTTGCCACTTGTATCAGATTGTGTGTTTATTTTATTACAATCTCTCATGTGACTGCGACACCCCCCCCCCCCCCCCCCACACACACACACCAAACCCCCCATTCTCATTTGTATCAAATTGTGTGTTTGTTTATTACCCCTCCACCCCCCTTCCCACCCCACCCCACATGCCTCCCTCCCTTCCACCAGTGATAAAAACAAGGACAGAAATTCCATCTTTGCTGCAGAAATGAGGTTGGTACTTCAGTTCCCACATACCCCCCCCCCCCCCCCACGCCCCCTCCTTCCCCCCCCACCCCCATCCCCTCGTCCCCCTCACCCCTCACGAAAGCCCAGCAGCCGGCCGTCTTCCCAAGGAGAGACCAGTCGCCCACTGATGCCGGAAGTTGTCGCTGTTGGGGTGTTCCGGGCACTGGGGATGGGGTGGGGGTGGGGGTAGCTGTGGAGGTGATGGGTGGTGGTGGTGGTGGTGGTGGTGGACTCCGTGGTCCAATGTAGTAAATTTCCCCCACTGTCTGTTTTCCCTCCGCCGTCCCAAGAGGCGGTTCATTAAGGGGCCATTGTCTCCAGCCTGAACAAAGGAGCTGGCTGGCTGATGCCGGGCTGTGCTGACCGGGAATCCCTGCACTACACACTACAGCGGGAAATGAACGATCACGCCGCGCAGCAGGGGCAGCAAGTTGGGGGGGGGGGGGGGGGGGAAGGAGGACAGGAGGGGGATACATTAAGGGACGGGTGCTGGTGGTGGTGGTGGTGGGGGAGGGGGGGACGGGTGCTGGGGGGTTGGTTGGGTGCGATGGAGGTAGTAGGGGAGGAGGAAGATAACCAGCTGAGAGAGAGTTTAAGAGGGCGAGGGGTGGAGGGGGGAGGGTAAGGAGGGAGGGTGAGGGTGGAGGAGAAGGAATCTAAAACTAGCCAGATCGCCTTTTTTTTCTGCCATAGCGTGAGAAGATAGCCAGAGAGAGTTTGGGACAGTGGAGGATTGAGGAGAATAGTGGTGGAGGCAGGGAGGGAGTGGGGGGAGGAGGGGAGGGGGAAGGATAGGAAGGAAGGAAGGAAGGAATCTGAAACTAGCCAGATCGCTTTTTTTTCTCTCTTCTTTTTTTTCTCACTCTCTTTAAACTGCTGGCATAGCGTGAGGAAGGGGAAAGAAGGGAGGAAGGGGGTGGGTGGACTGGCCCCGGCCCCCCATCGACTGACTGGTCCAAGGAAATGAATGAGCGTTACGATGAGATGACGTCTGATGATGTGTGTGAGGGGGGCCCCGGGGGGTGGGGGGGGGGAGAAGGGGGCAGCCAGCTGCACACGACACTGGAGCCAGGGAGCTTCCCCCCCCCTCCTGTCCCTGGCACGTGCTGTCCGCGCGCGGCCCCAGCCAGACCGTGCAGGGTCATAGGTCATGGCATTGACAGATGGTGTGGTGGGGCGTTCAGGCGCGCTGGCCTGGGCTTTTTTTTCTTTCTTTCTTTCTTTCTTTTTTCTTTCTTTTTTTTGTGCTGCTGCTTGCTTTCCCCCTCAGCCCCACCCCCCCCACCGCCACTTTTTCTATTTTATTTCATTTTATTTTATTTTTAACATTTCATGTCTGCTGCTTCCTCAGTCACTCTGTTAGAAGAGATTAGCTTCAGACCTAGAAACCATTCCACTTTGGGGGGCGGGGGGTTCTGTCTGGTTGAATGGGATATAATAGGGAAACAGGTCACTCGTTTATAGTATCCGTATATACAGACACACCATTTTTCAAAAAAAAATTAATGTTCACCCTTCCTCACCCGACCCCCATCCACGTCATCTCTGGCTAACTGCGCTGTTCATGACACTAGGATGAAGAGACAAGTTGAGACTGAAAGAAGATTTATTCCTTTCATTTAATTTAGGTCAGAAAGCCCCATATGAATGAAGGGCTATAACGAAGTCACCTCTACCACAAGGGAACACTTAGTTTTCACAACCAAACTACAGAAGTGATGACAACACTGTTTCTCTTATCTTAAATACTCAAAAAACTCATCGTAACTGCAGCGCGAGATACGTACAACACCATCATTAGATGATGTCATCAGTAAACACTATTTAAACAATCATAGACGGTCAGAGGGAAAACGAGAGCGGTGGACGGACCTCACGCGCGCGCTCACACACACACACACACACACACACACACACACACACACACACATGTCATATATCGGGTCATCTTTAATTCGGTAGTTGGTGGTTTTGTTTTTCTAATATTCGTTGCTCCAATGAATTTAACCCCTTGACTTCCAAACCTTGATGAAATGAGATCAGCCAGGCATTATGTTTAAAAGGCAAATGTTACTTTTACCTGTGTACTTTCTAACTGATGGTGTAATTGACCTTACTGGTCAAAACGGACGCAAGTCGAAGAGGAACACGTACAGATACAGAATAGTGACTGACAACCTGATCTGAAAGGTCTGTCTCACCTCAGCGAGCTGGCTGCCCTTCACTGGCGACCATAGTCGTCAGCAGCGGTGAGAGGGTTAACAGAATTCGGTGAATCACGTCTTGCAAGGTGACTGACCCTAACACAGTAACAGCAATGTTTATTTTCAACGATTTGAATTAAGATTTGAATTAATCGTTGTTGTCTGTCAGTTTGTACCCGCACTCTGTTTGGTTTAAACAGTATTTTATGTAGAGCATGTCACAATACAACACAGATATCGATGAACAGGACAACAAGAAAATCTGATACAAAGTCCTGTCCTATTACATGTACATGTATATACTGAATATGTGACAGATGTCATCATAACTAGAAGTTAAGACGCGATCATACATGAGTTTTAAACGCTCCGTTTATTCTCTGCAACTAGACACAATTATATTCTCTCTGTTTTATGTCTAATTTTTCTACACTGTGTGTAGGGGGTGGTGGGGGGGAGGGGGTGGGAGTTGGGGGAGGGGGGGGCGGCATGTTGCACACACTCTGCTCATACTCAACAACTAAACTTTAGATTCTCTCTGGTGTGTGCTTATCTCTCTCTCACTGTGCTCTGTGTGTGTGTGTGTACGAGTTGCACGCGCGCGCGTAATGTCGTTGCACTCGGCATATCTGCGTCCGCGTGCACTTTCGTCAACCTGAAATGAGCCGAACGAGACCGGAGACGCAGAGAGAGAGAGAGGGAGGGTTGGGAGAGAGAGGTGAAGGGTGGGGGCGGGGCGGGGGGAGGAGAGGAAAGAGAAGTTGGCGACAGCTAGTAGAGAAGCGTGTCCGGGCTGTGGTAATAGATTTGCCCTGATCAATGTTTACCCCGAGAGAGAGAAGGATCACGCCTTATCGGGTTTCGGGCACAACAATGGGGAGGAGCGTCCGGTTTCCACGCCGCGTGACGTGGAAAAATGCCTCCCCATCACCTCCCTTCTTCCTCCTCCACACCCCCTGTCCCATTCCTCCCCCCCTTCCTCCCACCGAATACCACCCCTTCCTTGTACACCCCTCACCCCACTACCTCCACCCACCTCCACCCCCAATCCCCGACACCCCAACCCGCTCGTTCCCTCTGTCAGTTTTTCCTTTCGTGAGACTCTCGCATTGTGTGACTGCGAGTTCTGCTTGCTTTTCTTCTTCTTCTTTTTTGAATAGGGTGTGTGGCCAGTGGAATGAGTCACTGTGTGTGGTGTGCGTGTGTGTGTGTGTGTGTTCAGAAAAAAAAATTTGGGAAATTACCCATCTTCCTTCTCCCTCTTATCCTTCCCTAACCCCTCTCACCCACCCCCTCCACAGCTACTTCTTCCCATAAGGTTCGTTTGGTCAGGGAGAAAGAAACTCATTGAAAAAGTTTCGGGGGTGGGGGGTGGACGGGGAGTGAGGGCAGGGGGGGGGGGGACAAAATGTCAGTGCGTGAAGAGAAAACTGAAAAGTTCGTGGGAGGAGTGAGGGGGAGGTGGGGGAAAAGGGTGGGTGTTGGTGTGAGATAGGAGTGGGAGTGAGTGGGGGATGAGTATGGTGTACTTCATATCAACCATGCTATGCGAGAGTCTGTGAAAGTGTAGTTGGGAGAATTCGCGGAATTGGAAAACGAAGGTTGTGTGGAGGGCGACAAAAAAGGTGTGTGTATTATCACTGCCGCCCCATTCACGGCCCAGTCAGAGACTAATGCAGTAGTTATCGATGGTCTGGGTATGGCAGGGTGTGTGAGGGGTGGAGAGGGTGGGGGAAAGGAGGGGTTGGAGGAAGGAGGGAAATGATATCGGCCATCGATCACGTCTGTCTGTACACTGGGTGCGAAGGAGGGTCCATGGCGGAAAGTTTTTTGAAGACATCAAAACTTTTTGACATACGCGTGCGTGCGTGCGTGCGTGCGTGCGTGCGTGCGTGTGTGTGTGTGTGTGTGTGTGAGGTGAGAGGTAGTGGTCGTTTGTGTGTAAGTGAGAGAGAGAGAGATGGGGGAACGTGAGAGAGAGAGAGAGAGAGAGCGTGTGTGTGTGTGTGTGTGTGTGTGTGTGTGAAATTCACAACATTTTGGTTTCCAGTCAGGCTGTGTGGTTTAAATATGTCTGATTTATGAACAATATATTCGGTGAAAGTTTCGTCAGGCCCCCCCAAAATATATATAGTCGACATTACTTTGTGGCATGGTACTCTTATTTATCCGCTGTATTTTAGTGCATGTGAGCATTGGTCCTGATGACAATGATTGCTTCATTTGTATGTATGAAAACATCGAAATCTTGATGAAGAATATCCATGTTTCGTTGTTTGTTGTTGTTGTTGTTGTTTGTTTTTTGTTGTTTTTTCAAAATATCGTGACTTCACAGTACAGTTGTATTCTTTGCTTTCTTTCATCGGGGAATATCACAAATACTAAGTGTAAAATTATGCTTAGTGGCAGTAGAAGTAGTAGTAGATGGTGGTAGTAATAATTGTGGTAGTAATAGTAGTAGTAACAGTAGCAGCAGCAGTAGTAGTAGTTGCACTATGATCACATCGTCCACCAGACAGACTTGGGAGATGCATACATCCGCAGTGTTGGTCATAAACTTTCAGCAGTACGTGTTCCAGGACGCTACAGTGAATAGGACACTCTTGTGGTCAGATCTCAGGTTTCCAGGTGAGTGACTGGTCACAGGCAAAGCTAGGTCCGAACCCACGGCCCAGCAGCTAGCTCGCACAATCAACTGTATTCCTGAGGCGGTTCCTTCTCGCAGGGCAGAATCTTGTATTGGAGCTCTGGTTTCACGTTCGGACCCACAGCATAGTCAGCTTTGGTATGGAGACGATTTAGGCACCCGCGGAACACTCGTGATAGAAGTTGACTTACATCGCATCCTGGCAGGTTTCGTTAACCACAACATGTGTGTCTTCACTCAGAGCACCTCCTAACCTTTGCCTTGAGCAACAAATTCTTCGCTTCACACGAGCGGATAATTGATTGACTGATTCAACGAGACTTACCTGGAAGTTGAAGTTTATTTGGAGTTATACCCCATGAGAGCCCCCCCCCCCCAACCCCCACCCCCCTTTTGAAAAATTCTGAGACAGCGCCATCTCAATGGGGAGAATTAAGTGAAGTCACTGAGCTTCGCTTTCTGCTGGAGATCGGCAGATTTTTTTACCCGAGCCCATTTTGAACGAATCGAACACACAACAGACAAACAGAAAAAAACAATCAGGACATGACTTGTTAAAAATAAACAAATAATAAAATAACGAGGACAGCAAATCTTAAGGTTTACATACAGGGAGACAGTTTATTACCCTCCAGCACCCTTCCCCCCCCCCCCCCCCCTCCCCCCCCCCCTCCCCCCACACACACACATCCGCCTCGTCCAGAAATCACGTCACGTGATCGCGCGCCATGCACGTGACGTGTAATGGGCCATA